>NW_028318435.1:1027500-1067500 GCF_062004578.1 Staurois parvus | reverse complement strand
GGAGACACCCTGGAAATTCCTCTGTCTCTTATTTTGGGGTGTACAGCTTTCAAAATGTGGTTCCTCTTAATAATAACTAGCTGACTTCCAGAAATTCCTCAGCGTTGGTAAAACAGGCATCTATCTACAGTACATGAGGCCAAGCAAAGCAGAAACTCAGTTTTCAGATGAACATCGTCATGAGATGGATTTTGTAAGTATTATTTTTGGTTGTCTTTTTAGTTTGTTTAAAATGACTTTGTATAAAAACCATGGTTGATCCAGTATTAGTAATTTATACCGCAATTATAAAGACATTTGTTCATTAAAAAGTATTGTGCACTTCATTTGCTAGAATCTGTGATCTAAAATGCCATTCAATTTACTGACAATTCTGTATGCAACTCTACTTTGGAGACATTTATACAATGCAGATGAAATAAACAGAAACTGCTTTGGGGGTGTAGCGTTTAAATAAGGAATTGTTATGCTCAAAGAGTCCCACACCATTGCCAATTTGCATATGAAGGAACAAATTTGGTTCAAATTACTATTGTCAACATTAGAAGAATTTTATTCGAGAATAGAATCTGCTCAGTCTGATTTTACTTAGCAACACTACAGAAAATTATACACTGTTTAGTAATTTGATTCTCTGCACTGCTGGGTGCTTAAAACCTGGTTATCACTGGCAATGAGATTTCCAATGATGCAAACTCCATTAAGCTAGCTTGCTGGCATTTCTATAGAGAGTGCCTACAGTTTCCAATTCTGTACATGTCTACGCATTATAACTGCTATTCATTTAGTGCCTAAGTGTACCAGGAACAGACATAAAATGAAAAGATTTGAAGCATCTGCTGTTGGGAGCTATGGCACACAATAGTCAAAAACAACACTTAGTTTTCTCAGGCTATTTACTTTCTAATCAACTCCCACCACACAAGATGAAAGTAATATACACAAAATAGAAAACACAATGTAGAACTTTAAGAAAAAATTTATTGGGAGAAGCCGCCAAGAATGGATGTTTATAATCTCATCTTTTAAAAAGACTTTGCCTTGGGTCAATTAAGTAATCTATAATGTGCAGTTATTTACAGGTGCTGGCACATAACCCTTGAAAACCCTACTTTCATGGTCAAATCTAAGGTAGTTTTGACAGGCAAAGCATTTACACTTTGAGTGCTAAGGGTTGTTTGCCTCTTCCTATTGGCCTGGGTGTCTGCCCATGAATAGGGCTGATAGGAATGAATGGTTGGGGGTTACAGGGACTAAACAGCAACTGGAAATATCTGGAACATCACACCTGCAACAGTCAACCAACCCTCCCCCCCAACAGGGCCTCGTTTTGGAAATGTTTGGCCTTACCTCTCAGGAATAGTGTATATACACTCAAAAATGTCTAAAAAGGTAAAACTGCAGAATAATAGATTGGTGATCATCTTAAAAAATTATTTCCCCATGCTTAAACATGCCTGCTACTGGCCAGGTCACTAGTCATCTCTTTCATGACCCCCAAATAACATAAAGGGCATAAAAAGATGCTGCCACCCTACAAAAACTCTTCTATTATGCACGTTCACTTAAATTTTAAACAGAGGTAACACCATGAGAGTCTAAGACTTTCCTGTGCTACAGGTGTCTTTAGATTCAGATGATTGGATATAAATGAAAAGAGAGGAGCTGCTAGACATTGAAGCAGTGCAAAATTAAAATATGTATTTTGGTCCTAACAATCAAGCAGATATTTACAAGATCAGTATTAAAACAAATGACAGATGCTGCAAGGTTTCAACATTTGGGAAAAGGCAAATTTAAAAGTTTAGACGCACAGAGCTTTCCAATGGTTTCTATAAATATTTGCGTATAGCACAATGTCATTTGAATTAAACACCAAACCATGACCAAATGCCAGCAGACTCCGTCTGACACCAAGAGTAACCAGCCCTAGAGGACACTGGATCAAATCACTCAAATGGCCGTGATCAAAAGTTTACATATCCTGGACTGTTTGACCTTGGGACAGACACGCAAGGTGACACACACAAAAAATCTGTGGCTTTTAAAACAATTAGTGTCTGTGTATAATTAAAGAGTTTGTTAACTCATGTGGATGCACTGAGCAGACTAGATACTGAGCCATGGGGAGCAGAAAAGAACTGTCAAAAGACCTGCATAACAAAGTAATGGAACTTTAAAAAGATGGGAAATTATATACAAAGATATCT
Organism: Staurois parvus; assembly: GCF_062004578.1. Taxonomy (NCBI): domain Eukaryota; kingdom Metazoa; phylum Chordata; class Amphibia; order Anura; family Ranidae; genus Staurois; species Staurois parvus. The sequence continues at coordinate 1,065,290 of NW_028318435.1, read as the reverse complement.
AAAGCCTTGAATATGCCAGTCAGTACTGTTCAATCACTTAAGTGGAAAATATGGGGATCTTTTGATCCCAAGCCAAGCCAGAAAAATAGTATGGGTTATAAAGAAAGATCCAGAAAGAAATACAGTTTGCTTTGGAAAAAGATGGCGTGGCTGCTTCAAGAAGCACAATACGAGGATACTTCAACAAAAATGAGTTGCATGGTCAAGTTTCTAAAAAGAAATCTTTACTGCTCCAATACCTCCAAAAAAATCTGACAACAACTTGACACGCCTCAGAGTTTATGGCACACTGTAATGTGTAATCTAGTGAGAAGACCAAAATAGAGCTTTACGATAACACTCATAAGCACTATGTTTGGAGAGCGGTCAACAAGGCTTATAGCAGCAAGAATACCATCCCCACTTTGAAGCATGGTGGTGGTTCACTGATGTTTTGGGGGGGTGTGAACACTAAAAAGCACAGGGAACATTGTGAAAATTGATGGCAAGATGAATTCAGCATGTTAAGAAAAAAATACAAACAAAAAAAAAAAACTGGCAATTTGCATTCTTCTGCACGAAAGCTGTACATAGGGCGCTCTTGGACTTTCCAGCATGACAGTGACCCTAAACACAAGGCCAAGTTGACCCGGAAAAGAGCAGGAAAAGGTGAAGGTCCTGGAATGGCCATCACAGTATCCTGACCTTAATATCATCGAGCCACTCTGGGGAGATCTCAAAACATGCAGTTCATTCAAGATGACCAAAAGCTTTGCATGACCTGGAGGCATTTTGCCAAGACAAATGAGCAGATACACCACATGCAAGAATTCAGGGCCTCAGGCAACTATTACAAAAGACTGCACTCTGTCACTGATGCTACAGAGGGCAATGCCCAGTATTAAGAATGAAGGGCATGCAGATTCTTGAACAGAGGTCATTTCATTTGTTCACTTGTTGCCATGTTTTGTTTTAAGATTGTGCTCGTTATTACCTACAGTTGAAGATCATATTAGAAATAAAAGAAATGTGTTTTGCCTGCTCACTCATGGTTTCTTTAAAAATGGTACATGTTGTATATTACCAATTCTCAAAGGGTATGCAAACTTTTGAGCACAAATGTATATGCACTTTGTGCTTAGTAGTGTTGCACATTTGTTGTATTTTAATTGTTCCTCTTAATTTTAAGTGCTAAATGGGGTGATACTGCACCCCTCCCCCCTCCTTCTCCTTGGGCATATACAGGATATACTGCTCTTTTAGTCCAGCAGGTTCTAACAGATGGTCCCACAAGCTCCCTCATTGCCAGACAACTGGTCCCCCAAAGCCCCTCCTCTTCTTTGGTCATACATTAAGTATTAAGTGAGTAGTTGTCTCTATTACAAAATGTGTAGTATATTATGTATATGTTAGGGGGAGGGAGGAATTCCATTTCTATGGCTATCATGCTTATGCTTTGGCTTCAATGTCTGATCCACCGATCTACACAGGTATAGAGATAAAGAATTCTGACGCTCTCTTACAGCATGATTATTCCAGGACAGTGATTTAAAATTACACATGTCAGACTCAGCCTAGCAATTAGCATATTCAAAAGAAGATCAGCAACGACAGACCCATATTTCCCTCATGACAGAGTCATTTTTATACAAGTCCAGGGGTTAGTCTATTATTTAATGAATACAATGCTATCTCTAGCTGGCTTATACAGTATGTCATCTACAGTATATCTTTATATCTGCAGTCGATCAGCAAGAATTCGGATTCTTGACAAATAATCATATATACAAATGTTTTGTAAGGTTACTTTTCATTAAGAAAATAAGACTTCATTAAAATACTATGGTCTTTTTTTTTTTTTTTTTATTAGACTTTTTGGTTTAGACTATTTTATCCTGTAATATTATTTGGTAACACTACCAAAATACCTAGCCATCACTACTTGTACTGTTAGGGTATGAGCACTGGTAGGCTGAATTTGAGGAACCCTATTTCTACAGTGCATGATTAAATAATCCAAGGTAAAATATTTATCTAACATAAAAAAGAAGGCACATTTCCTGAGCTGCCACTGATATCTCTGTTTAGACCATGCTTCACTGCATTGCTCATCATAACAGAAAGTAAGGTATGAATCATAATAGCTTGAATCATTTAAAAATGAAGCACACACAGTCGTGAGTGTTGAATGCAGTGTAACCTCCAAGGATAGCAGAATGAATAAACGTATCACTTAATTTTCAAGGATAACTGTATCTGCATAGCAGACGATGGATTTGCATATTAAATATTTTCTTCAGTGCTGAAGAAAATAAATATTATATAAATAAATGCATAAATGTTTACATTGCCCCTATGTTATGATAACTTTAGGTTTAGGTATATTTTAGGCAATGTTAAGGTTTGGTCACTTTTCTGTAGGGATCTGCTGTCCTGTACTGTCTGCATTTGTAATAACTGTAAATATGTTATGTATGCACTTCCTGTCCCTGGGAGGTTGGGTAAAAAACCCCACAAGGAGGAAATGGAGAAAAAAAAAAAAGTCTCAGACACACGCCCTGCCCAGAGTTGCTACTGTTGTATTTTCAGCCAGACCAGGATCAGAGACTATAATGCAAGTATAGCTATGTTCAAATAGTTTAACTGCAGCTGCCCATTGATTCTTAACCCCTTTGTGCCAGCACCTCTCGGCCCTTTAAGGGGTTTGCCGCTAGGAGGTGGGTTTAGGGTAATGTGACCGCCAAGATTGGTGGTCACAGCAGTCACATGATCGGAAAGGTCCCGATCGCAAGGAAAGATTGGGACCTTTCCGTGGGACACTGACACATGTGCTGGGAACGCACAGGGCGCACATTCTCAGCATGTTTGTTTTCAAATGGTATGCAAATATGCGGCCGCTCAGCGTCAAGGCCCTGCTGCTGAGAGGCCGCATATTTGCTCAGGCTCGTTGTGGAGAGGTTAAGTGCATTTATAAATTCTTGTTAGAAAATCAGGAGGGGCTTTTTTCATACCTCTCTCCTCCCCTCAAAAAAGAGAGTTACAATTCCTATACCAATTGAACAAAAACTGTATGTACTACACAAGTTCTGCTCTTTTCATTAAATTCTGCCCATTAGCATCACTTACAGGGATTTTTCATGACAAACGTTTAGCATGTAACACCTGCACACACAGGTCACTTTATTAGCTATACTTATTATGTGTACATAGGGGGAATAGAGTATACAGTCAGGAACAACATTCAGATATGCTGTGGCATCAATTCTGATGACCAGTCAGAACTGCTGACAGAGTTATATTACGGATCCATAGATTTATGATGTGCACACCAGATTCTAAGCCAACACTCTCTGCATATCAAAGCAGAAATCATAATTCATCAGATTCATTTCTTCAGGCCTCTGTTGTCTGCTTTTGGTGATCCCACGACTTTTGTAGCCTAATTTTTCTGTTCTTAGGGGATGGGAAGTAAAACCCAGCATGATGTCCTGCTGCTGTAAACCATCTTCTTCATGGGTTGACCTGTTGTGTGCCAGAGATGATCTTCAGAACATCTTCAGCTGTGAACTAATCCAATCCATCTCACTGGTAGTTGCTGGCTCCTTTTCAGGCCTACTCTGCAAGGTGGGTTAATCCTTTAAAACCAACATCCTTGCACTCAGAACAAGTCTAGCTGTTATACTCTAGCCTCTCTCTTTAACAGGAGTTTTTGCCCATAGAAGAGTTAGATCACACATCTTTCTCTTTCTATTGTTTGGATTAACTGAATGTCTTGAACATTATTGCACCTACAAAAGGAGACCAAACGTAAGCAAAGCAAGCAAATGCTCTTCTCAGTCTCTTGCCAAAACAGAACAATTTAAAAAGTCCCCTGTAAAATCGTTCTGAAATAACATCCACTGGGATCCTTTTCAATGACTAATTTTGTCCTGTTCAAGTAAGAATTATGGGAATAACTGCACCAAGACATACAAGCAGCATAAATACCTTCATCGAAATGCCATGGGGATACTTGCACACTCAGTGGATGCAATTTAAAAGTTTGCTCCTATCCATTGTTTCGGCAGGAGCTTGGAAGGGTCTCTCACATGATTACTGCAGAAGCCTATCAATATTTTAAAGACTTGGATGTAGATTGCAAATTATTTTTAAACAAATTGTATAACACAGTTGCTCTGGTCAAACTACAAAACATTTTGTAATAGAAGATTTGGTTTTAGAGGCTATAACTTCCAAATAACTGAGATGGTAGGTGATCTTTAGGCAGCAGTTCAGAAACAAATGAAAAACCTAATCCATGAAAATGATAGCACACACTGTCACAATAGCACTTACACTATGCATTTCTGTTCTCCTGATCAACTTCTAAGAAAGCGTAAGAGTTTTCTTAACCATCTATCTTCTTCAACAGTGAACTTTAACATAAAAGTCCTCCCTCACAAGGTACATAAAACAGGACAGCAAAGTTTCAGTCTCCTGTCTAACAGTTCCCACTGTTATTTGATTGTCACTGAGGGTCAGGTTGGTTCCAGCTTGTTCCTTTTCTGTCTCCAGACACAATGGTAGTTGGGCATGCTATCCTGACATTGAGTCATCCCACTCTTTATGGGGCACCTGTGACCCCTCAGCCAGGTGAAAAACCTGAAGTGGAGTTTATTTCCAAAGAAAACACAACAGCCTGGGTTTGCTGCAACAGTGGTCTATCTATGCAAGGTGATGGCTTCTAATGCAATGGGGTGCTTCTACAAACAGCAAAAAGGCACTTTTGCAATTTTCATGGAGGTCTGGATACACACACTGTACTATAAGTGTAGCCGTGCTTTATATTATTTCTTTTAGTAGTTGTACAGTTTGAACATTTTTGCAGTCATCTCCAACTTGAGCATTTTGTCTTATTTTTAGCCTGCAGAAAGTTAGTTACATGATACATGTTGTACAGGACACCAGGGATGGGAGATTACCCCACTATTTGGGTTGTGGTCCATTTAAGGGAGGCGATGACAACATAGTTTTGAGTACTCAGGGGTTCTCACCAATGTAGGGTGAGGTGTTCCAAGGTAGTTAGAGAGGAGAGGATTGATTTACAGTGTGTTCTGGATTGGCAAGCCGTCATTTGGAATCCAGAATTCAGAAGCTTGGAGAGACTTTGGGTGGGAAATAGCCTCCAATCCTGAGTGCAAGGATGTTGGTTTTAAAGGATTAACCCACCTTGCAGAGTAGGCCTGAAAAGGAGCCAGCAACTACCAGTGAGATGGATTGGATTAGTTCACAGCTGTGAGCAAGTATGGACGTTACAGTACACCCAAAGTAGATGGGAACCCTAATGTTATTGTTTGTTTTGAGAAATCAATAAAGACCATTCAATTTTACAAGTGGCTGGCTGGTGATTCTGGGCCCCCTCTAATATGTTAGAGTTTTTTGCGTGTTTTTCAAGTGGTCTCATTGAAGTCTATTGAGGCCAAAGCCGCTTGGAACTCATAGCACAAAAAATCTCATGTACATTATGGATTGACACTACTTTAAAAGTGATGGTAAAGGGAGAAGTTTTTTTTAGCTTCAAGCAATTTATGCATGACGGTAAAAAAACCTTCAGCGTGCAGCTCCCACCGTGGCCCCACCTAATACTACCTGAGCCTGATCTCGATCCAGGGATGTGCACAAGAGCAGCGGCATTCCCAGGTCACTTTATCATCATTGGCTGAAACACAGCCAGTGGGGAGGGAGAGAGGGTGGGGCTGAACCACACTGTGTGTGTCCCACAGATATGCAGAAGCGGCTCAGGAGCGAGCACGCAAGAGCTGCTTGCTCTGGGGTCACTAGGCAAGGGAGAGGTTCCAGAAGCACCAACTGGGGACCTGAGAAGAGGAGGATCATAGTTGCTCTGTCCATTGCATAGAGCAGGTAAGTGTAATGTGTTTATTATTTTAAATTAAAAAAACTGAATCTTTAGAACCACTTTAAAGCGGTTAAGAAAAAAAAAAAAAGCCCCCCCCCCCTGCAAGTTAATGGCATAATTTCCTAGTATGCGCCAATACTAGCACATTATGACAGACTTGCCTATAAAAGGGATCCCTCCAGTGGTGCACTGTCACTGCTGACAGGGCTTCCATCTTCACCTTGTCTTCCTTCTGTATTTGTGAGCTTCGGCCTTTTGAATGGCTTAGCCCCGAAGACGTCACTTCCACGCATGCACATGGAAGTCATGGCCATGGTACAGCTTTCTAGATTGACACCATATTCAGTGTGCGCTCAATTCAGAGCACATATGCCGATGATGTCACCAGCTGCATAAATTGTGAATATCTCCTAAACCATGACATTTCATTGTATCTACAGGTAAGCTTTATTATAAGCTTACCATTAGGTACAAGTGACCAAGCAGTGTTTACTACTGCTTTAAGTGTGAATACAATTGAAAACCATTGGATGTGGATGTTGAGCATTTTGGAGATTCAAGCTACAAAACTCTCAGATATGAATGGGGTCCAGAACATTGTTACCCCTGCTTAGGCATACTAAACTTACAAAGTCTTCAGCTTAAAAAAACATGCTCCCTTTTTCACTAGGGAAACCTTGTAAGCTACACAATAGCCTGGTAGGGTCATCTATTACAAAATGCAGAAGTTTTATTAGGCTTGAAAGCAACCTTGTTATTTCTTTAAAGCTGAACTCCAAGAAGATTTTTATTGCATTACTAACATTGGTCCAGTTTGGGAGTCATAATCCCCACCTTGTCCAGAAAATGCCTTGTATTCATTGAAAAGAATACAATACGTTTCGTGAAAGACTGCGAGGAGAGCTCTGAGCCCTGATTGGAGGGAATGGACACCCCTACCTCATAGTACATGGGAACATGCACAGCTGTGGCTGTCAATCATAGGTTGTGTGCTGGAGCTCCCCTCCCCTAGCACCAATTATCTCTTAGAGTCAGCTGTCAGATAATCAGCAGATAACAGAGGAACAAGGCAGAAGAGAGAAATCAGACTCAGTGCTTTGACTATAGACAAGTATACGGTATAGAAGAATGTGCATATTTCATGTCAGAGGTTTACAACCACTTTAAAAAAAAAGGAAAGGCTCTCTATAAAGTAAGCTTTAAATGCTTACACTGGAGCTAGAGAACTAGAGAATTTACCACATTTGCTCTCATGCCTAATATGATCAGATTTTAAAATGAAAGCAGAGGGACTGGCAGAAACATCAGGTTTTTCCCACAAAGGAAATAATACAAAGAGAACAGGATACCTTTTCATATAAGGACATGGTACAGCAGGCACATTTTCAAGAATATGAAATGTTGGGTTTCATACAGAATTCTTCAGGGAAATGTCAGAAGACCTATGTTATGTTGCTGCAAGGTCTACAGGATACAAATGGCAAAATCTGTTCGATAACCAACTGCCTTTTCTTCTATATGTTGCAAATTCTAGCTTACTGCTGTCAGGACATTTCTCCTCTATACTGCATAAGGCCAACCCATCTACAAAGCATGGCCAATCACATGACCCACTGGTTGATCTGTAGCAGGAAGATACAGGAGGATTTATTAAGCTGGATGTCACCTGTGTGCACGCTCACTTAATTAGAGCTGCATCATCTAGTGCAGCTAGGGAGAAGGAGGTGTGGAAAAATGAAAAACATTTCCCTAGTATAGTCAATTACGGATAATAAAAAGAAGGACTCCTTCTTGTACCCAAGCATGAAGTATAAAACGCAGCAAAAAAGGGGTGTCTTTACTCCCCGAAAAAAAATGACTAGATAGCAACAATTGCTTCCGTAGCAAAGACCACATGCGTAGCCTCAGTACTAAACAGAGGTATCCTCAAACAAGCACAAGCCTTTCAGGTACTCACTACAGTGAGTTGCAGAGATGGGTTCATGAAAACGGTATCAACTCTGGACCAATAACTCCTTAAAGAATCCCTAGATACACTGGCATGAACTGAGAAGTGAAGTCCAGTGTGAACTGGAATACTGACAGGTAGTCAATGCTGAATGCATCTGTACAGGTCATGAACTAGAAACCTGCACTGGTTGGCTAACTGAAGAGCTTCTTAAGATCTGAACACCTAGCTTGCATCTATAGTTGTAGACAACTGGAAAAACTCAAGAATTTCAGGGCTGTCGCAGGGAGGACACTAGTATAAACTGGGAAAACTTACTGATTAGCTGACTGGAGAGACTTCAAGGATTTAAAGTGGAACTCTAGCTTATACTAAGCCTTAAAATGGTCTCTTCCCCCCTTCTAACACCTATATTAACCTGTGTAAGAAAGATGTACAGTCAGGTCCATAAATATTGGGACATCGACACAATTCTAACATTTTTGGCTCTATACACCACCACAATGGATTTGAAATGAAATGAACAAGATGTGCTTTAACTGCAGACTGTCAGCTTTAATTTGAGGGTATTTACATCCAAATCAGGTGAACGGTGTAGGAATTACAACAGCTTGCATATGTGCCTCCCACTTGTTAAGGGACCAAAAGTAATGGGACAGAATAATCATAAATCAAACTTTCACTTTTTAATACTTGGTTGCAAATCCTTTGCAGTCAATTACAGCCTGAAGTCTGGAACGCATAGACATCACCAGACGCTGGGTTTAATCCCTGGCGATGCTCTGCCATGTCATGCAGATACCTGTCACAGCACCTACACCTAGGTCCCCAAAACCTCCTATACCTAAGCTATCGCTCCCAAAAGGGAAAAATTCAAATAAAAATAGGAATAGAAATGCTAATAGCAATAAGAATGACTATCAGATCAAAACCTCTAATAGGTTTGAACCACTATCCAATCTACCTGACTCTAATGTGGGTTTTAGAGACTCTAGGTGGCACCCCAATAACTACCAGATGCCGCAAAATTTTAACCAACCATATCCTCTTGAGAGGAATTATCAACACAGCCCTGCTAGACCAGCTCAACATGGGGGGTATTACCGAAAGGGACCTGAGATACAATCTAATGATAGAGGGTACTACCCCTCTCCAAGAAATCAGAATAAGAACTATAAAAAACCACACAAAAAATCTTACAACCCTCCGAGAAATCCTGCTCCTAACTATTACCCTCCAGTAACTCCTAGGGTCCATAATACTAATGATTATCATTATTATAATAATCAGGAACAACGTTTTTTAGGATCAGGCAGGATAAGAAAAAGGAGCGCAGACCAAGAGGAAAGAGAGGAGGAAGAAGAATACATAGATACCCAAAAAAGGAGGAAGGTATAATAGGTAAAGGTATCTTTAATCTGAGTACTACATCCCTTTCAGATAATGAACTGAAGCTCCTAGATAAAGGATTAAAGTACGCACCGGCTAGATCCCTTAACAAATTTGAGACGTTCATAGACGTGCACAAGTTCGCTAGAAAATTGTCCATAAAAAGACATTTCCAAACTAATCCCATTGCTAAAGATGTAACTATGAATAAAAATAGGAATTCCTCTAACCTCAGTAATGCATCTACATTCAACCCTCCACCACAAACTAATTCTGCAGTGGGTCTATTTAGAGATCAAACCTTAAGAGACTTACAGAAATTACAGATTAAAAAAGTATATGCAGATGCAAGTCTTAAACGTGCAACTAAAACACTGTTAGAGAAAAATGACTTGGTCATCCGCCCTGCGGATAAAGGTGGAGGAATAGTAGTCCTTAACAAACAGGATTACATGGAGGAAGTATACAATATCTTGAAAGATTCCTCCACATACCTTCCCCTCAATTATAATCCTACAACGACCTTTAAGAACGCCCTGAAAGCTATCATTAAGACAGGCTTTGAGAGAGATATCATCAACAAAAAAGAAAGGGACTTTCTCTGTCCCAAGGCACCTAAAATACCAATCCTCTATATCTTACCTAAGATTCACAAGGACCCTTTGAGACCCCCAGGAAGGCCAATTGTCAGCGGGATCAATTCCCTTTGCTCCAAGATCGGACAATACATAGACCATTATCTTCAGCCACTAGTAGTCCACACCCCCTCATATCTCAAGGACACTAAACAGGTCCTAAATGCCATTAAAGATGCAGTTATCACTCCATCTACAATATTGGTTACAGCAGATGTTGAATCGCTGTACAGTAACATTAACCATGCAGATGGAATGAGAGCCGCAGAATGTTACCTAAGACAGCAGAGCCCTCTTGGTTCTACACATATTGATTTCATTATAGAATTACTTGAGTTTGCAATGGTTAAGAATTACATGTGGTTTGATGGCAAATATTATTTACAAATAAAGGGTGTGGCTATGGGGGCGAAATTCGCTCCCAGTCTTGCCAATTTATTTATGTCCTTCTGGGAGGAAGAGATTATATACTCCAGGGACTAGCCAGAATTGGTCTTCTATAGGAGATATATTGACGACATTCTCTTGTTGTGGAATGGGAATACACAATCGCTAGAAAACTTTTTCACTACCTTGAATTACAATAATCAAACTATCAGACTCACCTATAACTTCAGTCATGAAGAAGTTAGTTTTTTAGACCTCACCTTGGTGAGGGTAGACAATAAAATTATCATCAAAACGTTTTTCAAGTCGTCCGATCGGAATAGTTATATTCCTTTGGATAGTTGCCACCATCCCAGCTGGCTTGCTAACGTCCCTAAAGGACAATTGCTAAGACTGAGAAGAAATTGTACAAACACCTCAGATTTTCAGATACAAGCCAATATTTTGAAAGAACGTTTTTTGGAGAAGGGCTATAATGGGGTATCCCTAGATAACACTATCTTAGATATCACCCAGATTAGCCAGGAGGAACTTTTAGGTACCAATTCTAAGAAAATAAATGACATTTTTTGTCCGTTTATCACTACCTTCTCTGTCCAACATAGAGCGGTTAAACATATCATCAAGAAAAATTGGAATATATTAAAATCAGATCCAGTTTTGAATAACATACTTCCTGATACACCTGAAGTAATTTTTCGGAGACCAGCCATTCTTAGAGATAAAATATCTCCTAACATTATTAACCCTCCTGTTAAATCACTCACATTGTTTAATATGAAAGGTTTTTACCCCTGTAATAGGTGCATCGCCTGTAAGTGCAATGGAAGTAGAAAGAAGAAAACCTATTCCTATAGTTCCAGTCAAACACACAAGACATATGAAATAGATAAATTTATTAGTTGTGACAGCAAATTTGTAGTCTATCTGCTTGAATGCCCGTGCTCCAAACAATATATTGGCCGAACCACCAGGAGGCTTAGAGACCGCCTTCGGGAACACATTGCTAACATCAGAAAAGGATATAAAGACCATTCATTATCCCTACATTACAGACGTTTTCATCATAGGGATCCCACATCACTCAAGTTTGTGGGGATCGACTTAGTCACCCCACATTGGAGGGGTACACATAAAGTGAGAGCAGTTTCCCAGCTGGAGACTAAACACATTTTTGAATTGGGTACTTGCCATCCAGCAGGGCTTAACATAGACCTAGATCTTAACTGCTTTATTGCTAATGGGTGACGTAAATTTAAACAATTAATTTCTCCCCTTTTTCCATGTTATAGACGCATGGTTTGACCTTCTCACATGCGTTTCTATCTAAGCAATTTCTATTGATCTTTTAATGATTCTCACATGTGTCATTAGTTTCGAGGTTGGTGCAGATTTAGTTCTGCAGTCTTTTTATTTTATTTTAGTTTCATCCTCTGAGAACTTCTTTCTGGAACATAACTTTTATACATATGATGTCTTTTTGAATGTTGATAAATTTTAATTTGCAAAGATATAATGACGCATGTATATACATTTACTGAAATTATACTAATTGGAAATAAGTTCAACACATTGGCGCTATCGCGCCTATTTTATATTTTTATATAGATCTGAATCAGATTGTCTTTCAAATGGGTGTAGTTCACACCGTTGTTGAACTTGTCTTCATTGACATTCATCTGTCAATTATAGGGCATTCTTGCCCTTCCATCCTGTGTCTTCGAGCTCCATTAAAATGGAAGACGGAGCCACGCACATGCGCCTTAGTTATTGCACACTGGCGCATACGTAACCGCGCATGCGTCATTATGCCTATTTATATGCGCCTATTCGCGTCATCACGCCAATGGTTCCATACCTCTGAAGATGTGCGTGCGCATGTAACGCGTAAGGAGGAGCCTGGACGTCGAGACGCTACGCCGCCGGAGCCACGTGGAGGCCCGGCGGCCATTATTCAGAGTGTCAGGGTTAGTTTGTCTTGCTGACACATCTTTATGATACCTGCCTACTTTGAATTGGATATTATTATTTTAATAAAGCTGCTTTTTATAACCTACTACACTATGGGTGTCCTTCCCTAAAACTCCCCTGAGGAGCTTTTGCTTGCAGAATCTTGATCTTGGAATCCTACACCTAATCGGGAAAAGGAGGATCTGTTGCTGCATCCACAGAGGAGGGATCCACCATTCCTGTAACCGGACCAGCTTTACCCCCCTCTGGATTGAGGATCCATGAGCTCTAGATGCACACTGCGTTTATGTGTCTTACTTCTGGTGAGTGCGTTTTTCAGCCGTTTCCACACGGATCACCAATTCTGAATCCTCATTTGTCACTGGACACGTCCATATGACCAAGACTTTCAGTGGACTTATATCTGTCTTATTATCACTACTTTTAGCGCTGCACTAATTTTATGTTATGTCTATTCAAATATCACAGGAGACTGACAGCAGATGTACTTTGCCCATATCTCTGCCCTGACCTTTAAATTATATGCAGCTCCCCCATCTACCATGCCATGTCAGAAGTAGTTAATATTTAGTTCACTTCTTTAATGTGATTTAGAAAGCAGATACATCTTCACACTATAAAGATTTGGCACCCATCATATTTCTTATTAATATTTTCCATTTTATAGGTTTCCACAACCCCAAATCACCAGTAATTATTCATTTTAAAACACTAGTTTCTATGAACCTTCCAAGAGAAAATTCTACTTAATTATACTAGGGATGTAAAATCCCTACCCAAGACACCTCCATGAAATTGCACAGCAGGTTAAAAACCTAAATGAAATGCAATAAAAGCTAGTATCAATCATATCCGAGAGGTCTCACGTGAGCAATGTGTGTGAATATTAAGTATGGCTTTCAAAATGGACTTGTTTGACACAAATCCAGTTTGTACAGCTGGTGCTTTACCGAGTAACCAACAGTTAAAAGGGACACCACGGTCATAAAGCTGCATTGCCACCATTTTCCTCTCTGTGAACTCATTCCCTGGTCCTTCAAGGCTACAGTGTAATAATGCATCTTGTGATGTCTAAAATCCCACCTGTTAGGCTATAATACTTTTGAACAGATTTTCAGATTTTCCATTTCACACACTTGACTCTGATCACTGTATTAATGTCACTGGTGATGTCAGTGGCAGTTAATGTCAGATTGCCTTCCACAGTCCCATTAGAAGTTGACAGTCACTACTATTAGTAGTAAATAAAAAAATTCCAGTATTTATACTATAAAATTATAGGTGCTATAATGTTCACGCAAACCAATCAATTTACACTTATTGGGACATGTAGTAGAATACATCTGGCCAAAATTTATGAACAAAATTAGATTTTTAAATTTGTTTTATAGCAGAAAGTATAAAATATTGTTTTTTCAAAATTTATGGTCTTTTTTCATTTATATTGCAAAAAAATGAAAAAACCCAATGTTGATCAAATACCACTAAAAGAAAGCTCTATTTATGTGAAAAAAAGTTAAATAAATTTTGTTTGCATGATCGCACAATTACCGGTTAAAATAGTACAGTGCGGTACAGCAAAAAACTTCCGGAGCTTAAGTGGTTAACTAAGGACTAGGCTTTCAGAGCTATATACTGCTGTGATTTTTTTGTGAAAGAGGGAAGGGTCTGCTTTAACCTTTTCAGTGGCTGCAGCCACTGGGATTGTGTATAATATTGACAGGCAGACTCCTGCCTGTCAGGTGGAAGAAGTTGGGAGGCTGCGCTGCCGCCTGATTGCTTTTATACACAATCCAGTGGCTGCAGCCATCGGGATTGTGTATAATACTGACAGGCAGACTCCTGCCTGTCAGGTGGAAGCAGCTGGATGGCTGCGTTGCCGGCCGACCGCTTCCATAGCCCCCGGTACTGGTGTCCCCTATGTGATGGGGGAAAAATAAAACTAAAATAATTTTTTTTTTATTGCATCAAAAATAAACTTACACCCACACACATAACATCCCCTCCCAAAAAAATGTTGAGGCCCCTACATATACGCACAAACGTAAACGCACATGTCAGTGCGCCTATGCGTGAAAACGGCAATTGCAATACACGTTACATATCACTGCACACTCCGGAGTGAGACCTATAATTCTAGCACAATACCGCCTCTGTAAAATTAAACTGATGACCTAGAAGTGCTTTGAAGTGTCGCCTATAGTAAATAAAGGGTACTGAAGAAGGCGCACACAAATTTGAGGTTTGGTATGTTGGGTATCTATTTAGTCGGTGCAACCTCATCTTTTATATTTTACCAAAAATTTGGATAGCTTAGTGCATTTTTTTTACCCTAAAATTTACTTTAGTGCATTTTTTACAGAAATTTTGCGATAACGTTTTTAGACTTGCGATAACATCATGTGACATAAAAATTAGAACTACCACTGTTATTCTCTTGGGTGTCTTCTTTCATAAAATATGTAATGTTTGGGGGGGGGGGGGGGGGTTGTGTAATAAAAATGTTTTAAACATGTGTTGAAAACATGCAGAAATGGCTCTGGCAGCGAAAGGGCTTAAGTACACAAAAATAGAAGGGTCAGGCCTGATTATACGGTACTTTCCCAGAATTACATCACATTCATAAACACAAAAGTTCAACTGGTCTGTTAAGGATCCTAAACATTGTTATGTTAAAGCAAAGTATTTTGCACTACATGTCAAGTCACTTGACAACACTTGCATGGTCTGTTAGATGACACAATGCTGGGGGGCAGCTCCTGAATACAAACAGTATTCACAGAAAACAGCTGATACTTGACCCAAGAATAGAAGTATACACTGCAGTTCACATCTGCTTGTCCAAACACAAACATATACAGACAGAATATCACCGCAAGGTTTGCTGCTTACGTTTCTGAGAGTGTGATGGTATGTCTGATACAGTCTGTCATAACAAAGCACTGCTCAGTTTTTTTTGATTTGCCTTTAATACGATGTAATTTTTTTTCCCGCAAGTTAAAATAAAAGATACCCTGAAGGTGTTCTGATATGTCACCCTGCTTCCTTTAAACAGGTTTATGGGGAAACATACAGAATCGTCAGCACTCCCTTTTTCTCCTTGCATATTCCACCAAACACCAAAAGATGGCAAATGTGAAATCTGAAGGAGTATATTTACATACAGCTAATAAAGAGATTGGTACGTACAGCTAAACAGATCCTAGACCTTCCAGAAAAAGCTGTTCTGTGGACAATTTTCTGCATCAGGTTTTTTTTTTCTCTCTATGTTAAACAGCACCCTGCTGTGGTTCAGAATATTTCAGGTCAGAGTATTATTCAGTTGCTTTCCTTGCATACTGACATTATTATTATTATTATAATACAGGATTTATATAGCGCCAACAGTTTGCTCAGCGCTTTACACTATGACGGGAGACAATAAAGCAGCAATATAGTTCAATACAAGAGGGATAGGAGGTCCCTGCTCCTTGGAGCTTACAATCTGACATACAGTATATATTGCATTGAGTATACAGTGTTAGTTCATCTTTACAATAAAAATGAAAAGGTGAACACTATACACCCTCCCCACTGTATTTGCCTCCATAGGTGATGAGCAGTCAGTACCCACACAGCCAGTGCAACAGTCCAGGGATTTGAAATCGCCACTCTTCACTGTACAAAACATGATCAACCACCCCCCACCCCCGGAGCAGTATAGTGTCACTGTGATGATACTGTACTGTTCGCTCTATTAATCAGAGACACTGAATGCTGCATTGACTGCTGGCATAGCGAAGAAAAAAAAATTATATATAAATAAAATTTTCATTCTTCATTTTCCAAAATCTCATGGCAAAAAAAAAATCAAGCCTTCAAAAGGCCCACCATGCCCCTCAGAAGATACCCTGGGGTGTTTGATTTCCAAATAGGGGTACATTTGTAGGCTTTTCTCCTGTTCTGGCACTTCAGGGCCTCAAGAAACATGGTAACATGATATGTATTGTACAGGACACCGGGAGTGTGTCCTGGACAGCAGGTAAATTGCACCAGTGTTTGAGTTGCGGTCCCTTTAAGGGACAAAGTTTAAAGACAGAGGAACTATACCCCAGTGTGGGTGACCAAGAGGCAGCCTGTTGTATGGTTTGATTTGATTTGATGTCAGGTTTATGGACTGTTTGTGTTTACTTGTTTTGAAGACACAAATAAAAAGACTTTTACAAAACTTGTCTGCCTCCGGTTCCCGTGCTACCTCATATCACAGTATTTATATGTGATAGGTGTGTTAGATATAACTTGTTAAAATAACAACATAGCGAAAACACAAATTATTTCATTTTCCCCCCAAGAAAGCAACAAAAAGTAACTTCAAAAACAATCTGGTCTCTTACTAAATACCCTGGACTATATACATTTTGGGAGAATTTTTACTGCCCTGGCATTTTAATGCCGCAAGAAATGAAATATGCAGTGAGTACATCAGAACTGATTTTTCAAATCTACAAAACATAGTTTGTAAATTTCACAGTAAACTTGGGTACGCTGTTGCATGACTGAGCAATGGCCATTCAAAGTGTGACAGTACTGAAATGGAAAAATGGCCTGGACTGGAAGGGGGTTACCAGACCGGTCTTTAAGTGGTTAATGTTATTAATGTTAGAGCATTATGCTCGGAAGTTTGAAAATTAAATATCTTTTGTGTATTTATAATGTGCAATACATCTGACCCAGGGGCGGACTGACCATTTGGAAACTTGGGCACTGCCCGAGGGCCCGGGGTCAGTAGGGGGCCCCATGAGATGCCCCTGGTACCTTTTTTCGAGTTTGGGCAAGGACACAGGGGCCCCATGATCCCCTAATCCCCAGGGGCCCCATGAGTTGTCAGTCCACCCCTGATTTGACCATATGATAATAAGATCTATAAATTAATCTAAATAATCTTGCTGCTTTTAAACTAATTTCACTTTAGGTGTTAAAGGGTATTTTAGGCCCTGTTTTATGTTGACATGGAAAGGATCTATATGGTTCCAAAGGTATGATCACTTCATTTACAAGTATTGTCAGATATGGAGGATTTCTTCAGGAGACACAATAATGAAATGAATCCTAGGACAATGGAGTGCTACACAAAGAAAAAAAACAGCTGCTTCACACCTCCACAAGGACGCAACCCCAAACTGGACACCTATATTGATAGCTTCAGATTGCGAGCTACATCCCTGATATCCACCCAGCAAAAGAAAATTCTGTACAATCTTTCACCACTAGAGCGAAGGGCTATGCACGATTTGCGCAACAATCAGGCCATCACCATCAAACCAGCGGACAAAGGGGGAGCAGTTGTTGTGATGGATACAAACAAATACATAGAAGAAGGCCAGAGGCAGCTGGAAAATGTCATTTACTATAAAAAACTGGATTATGATCCGACCCAGGACTTTACAAAGCAACTAAAAGGTCTCATTAAAACACTTCCAGCCCACCTACATACAGAACTTATAAATGCGATTCCGGATCATCCAGAACTTGGGGACTTCTACATGCTGCCCAAAGTCCACAAGCCAGGAAATCCAGGAAGACCCATCATAACAGGTATGAATACACTCACCGAACAAATCTCAGGCTTTGTAGAAAATTTTTTAAAACCGTTAGTCATGAATACTGCTAGTTTCCTGCAAGACACAACTAACTTTCTGAACAAGATCAACAACATACAGCAATTACCATCTAATACACTTCTAGTGACTATGGATGTAGTATCCCTGTATAGTAATGTCTCTCACAAGGATGGATTAGCTGCATGTCACAGATCTTTATCATCCTCACCAAACAATAAATACACTGCTGAGGATGTTACACAGCTCATTGAATTCATACTTACACACAACTACTTTGCTTTCAATAAAGACATCTATCTTCAATGTATGGGCACTGCGATGGGAAGTAAAATGGCACCTCAATATGCAAATTTATTTATGGCTGACCTGGAGGAAAAATTCCTTAACAGCATGGAACAAATACCATACAGATACTTTCGCTATATTGATGATATTTTTATCATATGGACAGAAGGTGAAGAAAACCTAAAACAATTTTACTCATTGATGAACACTTTTCATCCATCAATCAAACTAAAAATGGAATACTCAAACACACAAGTCAACTTCCTAGACACCACAGTATACATCAGGGATGATACGCTTCACACCTCAATATACAGGAAACCCACTGACAGATGCAACTACCTCCACAGTTCCAGCTTCCACCCCCAACGCACAAAACGTGCCATCATACACAGTCAGGCCATTAGATACCACCGAGTATGTTCTGACCCAAGAGACAGAGATAAACATCTCAGGACACTAGCAGACGCCTTCCATAAGAAAGGTTACAAGGACAAAACTATCAACACCAGCATAAACACAGCCTTGAGAACCCGAAGGGAAAATCTACTTCAGTACAAAGAGAAAAAAAACAAACAACCGTGTACCTCTAGTAACCACATACAACCCAGCACTAGAAGGAATAAGAAAAACAATCAAAGATTTACAACCCATCATAACAGAGGATGGAACTCTGAAAGAAATATTCCAGCAACCCCCAATACTGGCTTTCAGACAACCCCCAACCTCAGAAATAAACTAATTAGTAGAAAACTTCCTTCTGATTATGATGTCACAAATAATGGAAGCACACCATGCAATAAGAAACGCTGCAAGCTGTGCAACCAAATCAATCCATCAAAAAGTGTCAGACACTCAAAAGGGACCTTCAATATTTCTGGATCATACAGCTGCACCTCCAGTAATGTTGTGTACCTTATCCAATGCAGAAAATGCAGCAAAGGATCTTATGTTGGTGAAACAGGACAGAAGTTGCAAACAAGGATGAATTTGCACAGACATACCATCAAGGAACATAAAGAAGATGACCTCTGCACACCTGTAGGACACCATTTCACACAACCAGGCCACAATATGGACGACCTCAATGTTTTGGTTCTGAAAGGAAAATTCAAATCTATCCAGGAAAGAAAAACATTTGAACTAATGATAATTCTATTTGACCCAAAAGATAACGGCCTTAACGTGGACATGGGATTCCTCAACCATTATCCGACAGCTTTATGACTATTAGCTGAAGCTTGACCCCCTCTGTGTGAGTGTAGTATCCCCCCCCCCTCCCTTCGCTCTTGATGTATCTTATCTGTAGCCTTTTTTTTCTCAATCCCTTCTAACATTCTGCTTAAACGTTGTGATTTGTAATAGTACTGTTTGGACTTTGAAGAAGGGGACATACCCCAAAAGCTTGTCCTCAAAATTGTATGTTAGTGCAAATAAAAAAAAGTATCATGGACAGTACTCAATTGTTTCTATCACTTTGTATAAAACAGTTGTATCAATACACAATACAATGCAGAGATCTTTTTAGGCCGCATTCACATTTTGAAACTTGAAGCTTCATTTTTAAGTGTCGCTTGAATTTTGTAGCTCAAAAAATACATGAGCATCTTTTGAGCTACAAAGTTCAAGCGTTTTTGGCCCCAACTGACTTCAATGAGAATGCTTGAAAAACACTTGAAACCTTGCATTTTTTCTAGTAATTAGCTTCCCATCAACTTAATAATAAAAAAAAACCTCAAGCTAAACACTCAAAAACACCTGAACAAATGCTAAAAAAAAGCCTGTGAAAACAACCAAAGGTATTTAGCTTAAGTTGAATCCAGTCTTCAGGGACTTTACTTGAAGTTTAGCTATATTTACTATATTAGTAGTGTAAAGTTTGACGTTGCCTTTGTAAGAACATTCTTCTATGTACAGTAACCTCATAGCATAAGTGAACAGTAACAAGCAGTTGTCTGCCCTTCACATCTGGGCTCTGAATTACTTGTTTTTAAAAATTATTCTGTCCCTGGCTAATGCTGGCCATACACAGTAGGAAAATAGTTCGAAAAAGCATTTGAGACGCTTGATCATTTAACTTTCGAAACATTAGTGGGCTCATTTTGATTATCGAATGCAAAGTTTTATGGCAAACCAAATGAATCATCATGTTGAATTTTTTGACCCAAAACAATTGATTTTCTAAACATTAGTAGAGGAATCGATTGAAAACAGTTTGAAAAAATCTACAGCGCATGCGTTAAAATGTAACCCCAAATGAACAAGCAAGGAACAGAAAGGTCTTTCTTTTAAAAACAGTTGACAAGTGGGAGGGATCACAAAGGTCAAAAAAAACTTTAAATCATTTCCATCGACCGATGAAAAATGTACCATTTATGTTATAGATCGATAATGTTGACAATTGGGGGACATATTTCAATACGATGATGGCGTTATTGAATGCACATTCAACAGATCTTTATAAATCCGACCATTTTCTAGACATGTATGGCCAGCTGAGCACTGTCCTAACTGAATGGTTTTAGGGAACACCTTTCTTTGGAGCTCTAGGAAAAGAACTATCAGTCTACTTGGGAATACAGGAAGACTACTTTTAAAAAGGGTATAAAACTTAAAATTGATTTTAAATATTTAATTAAAAAGTTGTCTTAAGTGCTCTACCATTCGGTAGTAGGCTTATACTTAACAAATCTAGGAAGCTTGCACAACACTGTAAAGTAGATTCAGAGAATAAATGAGCCAGTAATGCACCAGTAAGGTTAATGTATGTAACTGTTATTTAAAAAAAATACTAAACACAGTATTGTTCAAAGGTCAGGCAAACCTCCTGAGTTGCTGGCATTCACAGTGTTAGTGGTCTGTTAAGTTAGTTTATGAAATAAAGCTGTATGAGTAGAGATATAACCATGTATATGTACTTGACCTTGACTGCATAACTGGAAAACTCTCTCCAAGGTACTGAAAGTGGGGATGAAAATGAAATTATGTTTTCAAATCAAATCAGAAAATAACTTTTTAAAATATTCTTACTAAAATGACATGCATTTGGATACTCATGAAATATTTTTATTAAAGTAAAAAGACATAGAAAACAGTCATTTAAAGGCTGGCTTTACTTTCATTTTTATGTTCTTTGCCATATGTTGACTATAATCTTGTTTTATCTTAGTCACTCGTGCTACGGCATACCACAAGCCTAAATACATATACAATTAAAGAGCAACTGGTATGTAAAATTCCATGGTCACCATAAGACCCTGGGTGGAATTCAAGAACAGCTCGTTGGAACCTGTACCCACATTATAACAGTGGGGGTATGGTTAATACTACTCACTTACTGGCACACATATGCCATTGTCTTAAGTATGCCTTAATTACTGTGCAGTAAGCAAGAGTCTAACAGACCCAAACCTCTGCACAATTCCCTTTTTTGCACACGGTCTACCTAAAGAACTGTATAAGTATATAAAATATTTAAAGTACAGTGGTTAGGAGTTTGTCATATAAAGCCCAGTGTACAGATTTATTATTATTATAATACAGGATTTATATAGCGCCAACAGTTTGATCAGCGCTTTACAATATAAAGGGAGACAATACAGCAACAATACAAGAGGGATAGGAGGGCCCTACTCCTTGGAGCTTTCAGTCAAGAGTATGAAAAGTACAACTTATGGGTTGATTTACTAAAACTGGAGAGTGCAAAATCTGGTGCAGCACTGCATAGAAACCAATCGGGTTCCATATGTATTTGTCAAAGCTTAAGTGAACAAGCTAAAGTTAGAACCAATTGGCTACCATGCACAGCTGCACCAGATTTTGCACTCTCCAGTTTTAGCAAATAAACTCCTAAGTGTCTATAGAGCAGGGTTCAGCGGTGTGTAAGAGGGTCGGGAGTGCATAACACAGGGTGCAGGGGTCAAAAGTATGTAAATACACAGAGTGCAGTGATCATAAGTGCGCTAAGTACGCTACTGAAAATGCTTTTTATTGCATTGTGCAAAACCTTCTTTGGTTGCTAGGAAGCAGGCTGCTAGCATCCTTGCAACAAAAGACGAGGGGGTAAACATTGACAGTGAGCGGCGCTTGATGGGGAATTCTGAGAGCCCTAGTTCCCCATTAGGAATGCCTTCCTTGTTATTGTCACTCAGTATCACCATCAGGTGCCTCACACCTAACAGCTCAATTCCTCACTGCTGCCCTTGTCTGTATCACAGCCAGTGCTACTGAACTGTACTGAGGATGGAATATCCACTATGGACACTCCAGCCATCTCATTGGCTTCCAGCATACCTCCTGTGACAAATGAATGTATCATTTCCAACATGCACATCTATCACAAACACCAAACTTGATGTGTGGGGGCATGATAGAATTCTAAAGACACTTGTTATGAATTCCAGAGACTGTTCTACAAAAACGGATAATTTGGCCAGCAAACAGCAAGACATGAATGCAGTTTAATTACTAGCATATTAAGCATTTATTGACTGCTTACTCTACAAAATCAGCAGGCTGGAGTTCCCAAACTATACCCCCAAACCCCATATCCTATGATCTAGTCTGAAAGACAGTCATTAGATGTAGGGGTGGCAAAGTAACAGCTTTAGGTTAGGTAATTGTCATTACTTGTTATAATTAGGGATAAATGTTGGGTTAGGGTTGACCATGAATTTGACCTGAAAGGAAAAGCATGGGTTTCAGGGAAAAAAATTATACTAACCTAGGTGGATGCAGCATCTGTCTTATGCTGCATCCATGCCCCACTGCTTCTAAGACTGAGAACTGAGCAATCAGACTGCTGATTGCTCATATTTCAGTCTTCAGTGAACTTAGAGCTGGTGACCGTCAGTCAACAGCTCTCTGCTCTGCCCCTCCAGTGCCCACCAAAGCACTGGGCTGTTGAGGCAGGAGTGGCTGGATCAGGCTCTCTGTGGCTTGCTGAGATCCTGAGCCAGCTGCCTGTCCAGACATCTGGATCCTGCGATCCATAGAAGTACAGCCAAAAAAAGCTTTGGCTATATTTCTCTTTTAACACTATTCATTTACAGTTTAAACTCTGAACTGTGGTCAGGTGGCATAGAAGAGCCAATCACTGAGATTTTCTTATGCTCCAGTCCTCTCCCTATAAACATCAGAATTTCTAACTACCTATTGTCAGTGTGTGTTGGGAGGAGACATGGAGAAGATAGGGACAGATCACAGAGTGTTTGAAGGGAGTTAGTTGCGATTATTTTACTACTACACAGTACTGCTGATGAAAACTGAAACATATGCAGTCAGTCATATACGCAGAAAGAGCACAGTCTTTCATGGGAGAGATAGTTGCTGCTTTACTACTTTTTATAGTACTGCTGCTGAAAACCGCTATATTTACAGTCAGTCATATACACAGTCAGTGTGTGTTGGAGACTTGAAGTAGATAGGGAGAGCTCACACAGTCTTTGCTGGAAAACTAAAATACTTGATGGTATTCTAGACAGTTCTGCTGAAAAGTGCTAAACCCTATGCTGTATAGTGCCACACTGCACTGAATTTCAGTTTGGTGGGCTACATATTAGTAAGAAACCCTCCCCTGTTCACAGTGCATAGACTAACATTTATTTCTAGGACTACTGATTTTCGTGTGTCAGCAACAAACTTTAGTTGTTTATTTCATGTTTTCTTATTTCTTATTTACTTTCAGTGAAACAGCTGATACATCCATTCTGTGTGAATGGGGCAAAATCAAAATGTTCTCCCGTACCCACTTAAAGTGGTATTAAGCCCAAAAGCAATTATTTATTATATTGCAGCTTGTCAATTCGTAGATGTCATGGTTGCATTAGTTTTCTTTTTTTAAGCTTTCTTTTCTTTATTTTTATTTGGTCAACTGACCAGTAAGTTTGTTTTCCAATAAAACAAGCTTTCCTGTAGATGTAGCAATTAGAGTTGAGATAATCCCTTTACTACTGACAGGTGTGCTTACAATGATTAGCTTTTATTTATTCATGTAAAACCTGCCTTTCACCCAGTCCATGGTCTACTGCTTCTGCTGCCATCCTCTGTCCTGGACATCTGACCCACCTACTATCCATCACTACAGTCGGCGGAACATTTTACAGGCACTCATACCTCACTGCACTCACACAGCCACTGTCACAACATCAGTGGTCCTTGACCCGAGGCTGTAAGGGAGGCATCCCTCTACAAGTCAGGCTCTGCTACAAGGTACACAGCATGTAATGATGGTAAGCTGCAACATATTGCATGGTTGGTTTTGGGCTTAAAAGAGAAGAGTGGGATTGCAAAATAACAAGCATTCATACTCACCTAGATGACTGCTGCTGTTTCCCACTGACTCTACACCAAGAGCTGAGCAATCACAGACCCCTGATCACTCAGTTCTTGGGGTCTGCTGTGAACACAGTCAGTCACTGGTCTCTGCTCTGCCCCTCCAGCGCTCACTGAAGCAACAGACTGCTCAGCCAGCATGGAGAGGTGAGTCAGCTACCAGTCAAGCATCTGGGCAGATCCCAACACTGTTGTTGGAATCACTGCAGAGACTCTGTGACATCTGTCGACAGCAGACTTTAGTCCATTGTCGGCTGAATCTGGGTCACAGGAGTGTAGAACCAAGTAAACACCTGTGACTTACAGGAGAAGTATAACTGAAACAGCTTTGGCCATACTTTTCCTTCGTTACTGTTTTAAGGTTTAAAGTTATGCATTCATAAACTAATAAAGTGGTTCAGGAAAATACCACATTATGATCACTAAATTCTAGTGGCCATGAAGCACCAAATCATCAATCCCCTGTTATTGTAAATACTAATAAAGTATGTCAATGCACTGTATTCATAATGTTACATGCCTGGCAGGACTAAAAGGGAGAGATAAAGGTTCAATACATGAAGGGGAGTGAGTAGGTTTGGCATTTCCAAATAAAAAATGTGAACAATCAATAATATTCACCCTTTGAAATGAGGGTGGACCACATAGACTATTGGGTGTCCATCTGGACCACTGGCCTTCGCTTGCATAGCACATTCTAAATTGCATTTCATAATAAAATCTGCGTGATCTTGCTTTGAAAGTGTGGCCTACTAAAGTTGCCTACATAGTGTGCATAGTTTGTCTGTACAAATTCTGCATTTTTGTCTGTAAAATAATACACTATGTGTGATTTCTTGATAAAAGCATCCTAATTTCTACTTCTTGTATTTATGTCCAATCAATCCTAGCTCTGTTGCAGTCTTCCTTTTGCATTGTAACCCTGTCACACAGCCTGTGGAGAGTACAAGTGCCTTTTTTTTGTATTTCAATGTTTTTTATTAATTTTAAATGTTTTAAACAAAGAACGACTGAAGCAAAAAGGCTCGCCCACGCAGGGGCTATCAATGGCACATAAGGTGTAAAAGGAACACTGTTACAACATCAGCAATGGAGGAGGCACGCCCACACAGGGGCTATCAATGGCACAGAAAACGTGTGTGTATATTATATATATATATATATATATATATATATATATATATATATATATATATATATATATATTTATAAAAAAAATACAGTGTTATAACTCCAACAGTGAAGCAAACCAGAGACAGGTCTCTACCGCCTTGCAAAAATCATACAGAATCAAAAAAGAAAGAAGAGTAAGAAAAAGGAGAGGAAGAAAAGACCAACAGCAGGGATCAGGGAGAGCCAATACCGACCAACAACCTAGACCCAGTCTAGTCGGGGGGAGCATGGGAAAAGCAAATTTGAACCACGGTTCCAAGATTTTCAAAAATTTACGTTGGGAGTCACAAGTGCCTTTTTTCAACACACGCACGCACGCACGCACACACACACACACACACACACACACACACACACACACACACCTTCCCAAGAAATGCCACTCAGCAAGTGCTGGAGGACATGCATGTATTTATTTCTTTCAGGTACTTATATAGCGCCGGCAGTTTACGCAGCGCTTTACATATATATATATTGTACATTCACTTCAGTCCCTAACCCTCAAGGGGTGTACAATCTAAGGTCCCTGACTCACATTCATACATAAACATACTAGGGCCAGACAGGATTCAATTAACCTACCAGCATATCTTTGCAATTTGGGAGGAAACCGGAGTACCCAAAGGAAACCCATGCAGGCACAAGGAGAACATGCAAACTTCATGCAGGAGGTGCGTGGCTGGGATTTGATCCAACAAGCCTACTACTGCCAGGCAGAAGTGCTAAGCATTTAGCTACTGTGCTGCCCATGTAGAGATCAACAGTACTGAGATGCAGAAGAATGCAATAGAAGGTAAAAAGGAGTATATTTTTCAAGTTGTTTCTGATACACAGTGCTTTAAAAATGAAAGTCATTCAGTTAGCATTTACAGCAGTAGCTAAAAAAGCTTTGCTTCAAAGGATTGTGCCTGCCAAGCAACATCTGTAGGAAACAACATAATTTACTAAGTAACTGCACAAAAATGGTGACCTAATAATATGTTTCCTTTAAAAGAACAAACATTTCAGCAAAATAGACTCATGTTATCTGCTGCACAGCATAGTTCAAAATGGTCTTATGGTTAGATACGGATTGTATAGCAAATATTTACGGACATATATACAGTGGATATGCTTGCAAAGCAAGTCTCTGGAATCTAGAGAAACTACTTGTCTCCACATTAATGCAAACCAAAACCAGAAAATACTTTCACAATCCAGTGTAAGCTCACAGGATAGCTCTGGGCGTCTGCACATCACTTTTTTTTTATCAGTTTAGGCTCTCAGGGCTTCTGAATTACCCATGTTTTACTTCTTAGGTTTTACAGCTTGAGCACCTGACCCCATTCCCACCTCTTAAGCTTCTCTTTTGGCCTGTAAATCTGCCCATCATAGGGTTACTAGTGAGGATTAGAAGATGGCCCCCATCAGAGAATTATCAATGAGGAATAGAGGCTGTTGGAACTTTACACCAGAAGGTCCAAAGGCATTCCTTTAAAAGAGCACAGAGGAGGGCGCACAAGTCTAGTGCATTACCAAAGGTTTATTGTATAAATCAAAACATACCGCCAAATGGGTACTCAAAAAAATGTATATAGATATTGTATGACATTAAATCTCAATTTAGTGTGGGAATAGTGTGCCTAAACACACCATAATGTTGTGCTGGCAAGATGATGCATTTCGGGGGATGCACCCCCCAAAACTTATCAGCTTGCCAGCGCAGCGTTATGGTATTTTTGGCCAAACTATTCCCACACTGGATTGAGATTTAGTGTCATACAACATCTGTATTAATTTATTTTTGTGAGTATCCATTTGGCGGTATGTTTTGTTTAATACAATAAACCTTTGGTAATGCACTAGGTGTGTGCACCCTCCTGTGTGCTATTTACATTTGTCTACTAGATTCCCCGATCTGAGATGGTCTGCATCAATGAAGTATACCTGAAGGATGTTATTCCATTGCTTTGGATGATCCACTGCACAAGTAGAGGCAGAACTCTATGCACTAGAAGTGTTTGTGTTTTGTGCAGAGGCGTTCCTAAACCAGAATATTGGGTAATAGGAATATTCATTTAAAAAATGTAAAGGGGTTACTGATGCTTATTTATAGAACTTGCCAAATGCTGGTCATTATCTAGCAATAGCCCCCCGGATATTTTGAAAATTCTGTTGGTTGATCTGGAAGATATGCTTGTCTTCTCCTCCTATAGGAGTTTCATAAGAGAGATTTGTGAATGAAAGAAAATTAGTCAAACAGAGCTAGGGAATAGAGCTGGTTCAAATCTGAGCTAAATTAATAACATATTGGAAATGTTATACATAGAAGAGTTTAGGCGATTTTTGCCTTTGAGATATATTGGCAAAAGAGTTCCTACTTCAAGCCAATATCTACTTGAACTACCACCTTTTTCTTTGCTAATGCATTATTTAGTATTTTCACAGTATGCCATTTCAACCTTTTCAGAAATGCCAGGATCCCCTCTGTTGGCGTCGTTCTTGTCACAAATGGGCTTTTTCTTGTGTGCTAGTTTTTTTGATTTCCTAGTTTTAAAGTCTATACCCTTTCAGATTGATAAATGTAACACTGTTCTGGGAAATCAGGAAAGAGGAAACCGGAGAAGTGAACAGGAAAAGCAATACTTCCCTAACTTGACACAACTCTTTTTTTCTCTAAAGCCCATGTAGTTTCTCTACTCAAAACACAGCAGAAAGAACTCGGAGCTTACATCAGCATCACATACTAGATGCATAACTATGGATTAACAAACCATCCTTGGCTTGGTTAGTGGGCTGTTTGTCGAACCCATCATAAAGCCTGAAAATTGCAACTCCATTGGGTACTATTGGTGGAAATCTTGAAAATAAATTCTGGCCATTTTCAAGCCTTACTGGCAAGATATTGTCAAACGGAGGGCACAGGGACTGGGTAATGCCATGGGGGACATATTCCAAAGCTAAAATTACATACCATACAGCAGGGAAAGGGTCCTCCTTTTTATGCGTCTTTACGTGAGACATGGATTAAACACCATGTTTTTGCTATTATATGCTTGGAAGATGCCTTTAGGCTGTTGACAGTGTTAGAGAACAGCACAATTTTTCTCAATGGATCACACTATATCATGGAATTACATATTTTGGATATGTAATTGATTTTTGTTTTATAACTTTTAAAGTAAGCTCAGTCCAAACATAGCAACAGAACCTCAATCTGGTTTATTTCAAAAAGGATATTTCAGGTAGTTTTGCTGACAGCTGATTTCTTTATCTAACAGTAACTTGACCAAAATTGAGCAGTGGAATAGATAGCCACAATGGATCTAAAAGCTATATTAAGGTTTACTTTTCAAAAAATAAAGCTAAAGCCATCAACTTAGTATCAGTTGTCCAACAGCAATTTCATAGTATAACTTGTGCAGGGCGTAACTTAATTGGACTGACTGCCACTGTGCCGGCTGCAGAGTAAGCAGTTGGCCACTTTTTCCACCAGTGCCTCTGCAATTCTGGCCAGCAGTTTCAGCAACACTGACAGTCCCTATCAGTGATATGCAGCTGCCTTCATAGCATAGCCTCCGCTCTGTTTTGTCACTCCTGGCTGAGAGTGAAGTTTTCAATTTATGGTAATTGAATGACTGTTTATGTTGTAGAAGGAAATAGGGATCTATTGTTGTTGCTGAGGTATGGCAATTGTTTCTGCTGGGGGTCCATTTTGTGCTGCTGGGGTATCATTTATTGCTGGGGGATCTATTGTAGCTAGATGGAATCTAATATTGCTGCTGAGGGATGTATTTTGCTGGGGACAGTGGTGGAGTAGTTTTACTACTGTTCTAAGGACTCATTAGCATGGGCACTTAGAGCTCTTATGCGTTCTAAGGACTTGTGTAAAAGTGGGCGTGTTTCCATGCGTGCCATTCACACGTCTTGTGTACAGCTAGTGGAAATCAATGGCAAGCCTAAGTACAAATGGCTGTATGCATATATTGATGCACATCCCAGCAGTTCTTGCTATCAGTGATGTATGCATACAGGGACATATACCCTAAACAGTCTGTGGTTGAGACTTATGTTCCTGTAGGTCTCTTTTCTTGTACCCAAGTACCACTTGCATATGTGATAAATATGCATACAGCTTCTGCTTTTTTCAGCTTAGCATTCATTTCTATAGGCTGCTGGAGGCTCACGGTATGCAACACCTGTGACTTACAGGCACCAAAATATACCTTTTTTTAAGCCATAAGCCTCTGAGCTTCCATGTAACTCCCCTTAACTCCATTTTCATCCACCGAGCATGGGGCAGTGCTGTGCACCACTAAGACATGCATGCATGCATTGGGGCTGGTCTGAGGTTTGCAGGTGCAGAACAATGGAGCTTGCC
Source organism: Staurois parvus (assembly GCF_062004578.1). Taxonomy (NCBI): domain Eukaryota; kingdom Metazoa; phylum Chordata; class Amphibia; order Anura; family Ranidae; genus Staurois; species Staurois parvus. The sequence continues at coordinate 1,035,334 of NW_028318435.1, read as the reverse complement.
TGAGGTCAAAAACTACAATTGTGCAATTAAGGACTCATTCAGATGGGCACTGGCACCCATACTGTGTGCAGACTCCTTTGTTTCAGCATCTGCCCTGAGCTGTGTGTAGGCATCCTATGTAAGTGGATGCAGAAGCTGCATTGACAAAAAAATTAACAGCTCTGCTGGAGTAGCCATGTTTCAGAGTCAATAGCCACACCTGTAGTACAGTTGCTGGAGAGCATCATTTTTGTTTTAGCATTAGTTAATCAAAAATGCATACATCTCACGTACCTATAGGAGATATATTTATTTACATGTAGCCAGAGGCTGGCTATATCAGTATGTCTTTCAGTGACATTAACAGATGAGACTATGAGTAATCCTTTTCCCCCTAGTGCCCAGTATTGGGACTGCTACATCACTTTCTGCTAGCAGAGTGGATACAGTTCTTCTGACAGCAGAAGATCTTATAACCTGTAGTCCTATAGCCAATACATACAAGAGCCTGTGCATGAACTCTTGTTCCCAGGAGGCTGTGCTAGCCATGAGATTGATGACTGGGTGGATGTCCGACCTTCTTCCGTCATCTCTCTAGAGACACTGCATGCAGACACCTTTACACCTCAGTGTCAGGAGGCCTTTGCTTTTAGCAGTACCATAGCCCATCTTTGTAAGTTCATGGAATTACCAGTATTCATGAATGGTTATGCGTCCCACCATTTTTAGCAGAAGACAATGGACACCACATTAGGAACTTTAAACATCATAGGACTCAAGTTGTAATCTCTAGGTAAAGGGACCCCTCTCTTCTAAGACTATTGTTATTCAAATTAGGATACTTATATCTATTTATGTCAAAGTATACTTTTACATAATTCTGTGCATCCGCCACTGCGCCGGATGGCCTAGAGGGAGCTAATAAGTCAACAAGCCTTTTCTTTCTCCTGGTGTGACAGTTTAATAGTTGAAGCTTACTACTCATGACTCTATAATTTGTTAAACGTTGCTAATGGATTATTCCTATTTTACCAGTGTTCTATTTTTATACATTAACTGGGGTTGTATATCCTAAATCCATTATTCTTATGGTCTACTCTTTTGAACAAGACTAATATAGAGGTGTTACTAAGAATTGTGCCTGTTGCATTATTATTCTATATTGTCTGAACCCAGAGTGTCAGAGGTGTCCGGATGCTTGTAATGTCAGGGCAACAACTGGGAACAAGCAATATCAAGTGGCCCCTGCAGGGGTAGAGCTACATACACAAATGTATATATAATATTTTTCTCTGCTGGGAGTCTGCTGCTGGGTCAAAAAAGCGGACTATTAACAGAACACTAAAAAAAAGGTACTGCCTGTTTGTTTTGGGAATCAATAGAGGGGCACCCCGTTTGTTCAGGAACGGAGATGATTTAAGTAAATGGTCTAGACAAGCTGACATTTTGTTTTATGGTGCCAACTGGGTGTCCCAGTCTAATGTATTGTTTACTGCTGCCAATAGCTGTAGAGCTGGTTCCTCTTACAATATATTTATAAATACAGAATTGTCCATTTGTCAGGCCAAATAAAAAAGACAATTTTACATTAATATGCAATAATGGTGAACTTGCAATAAAGCAGTGCTTCTCAAATAGTGGGGCACACCCCCCAGGGGGGGCACGAGGCTCCGTCAAGGGGGGCGCGTCGCCGTCCCCCCCCCCCTTCCATCAGGAGGGACACTAAGTACAGGGGTGGGCAGAGGGCTGCTATCTCTTACCTGGCTCCCACGATGATCCATCCAGGAAGCACTGCTCCTTCCGTCACTCCGGCCACTCCCTCACTCCTGCCGCTCGGCTCCGCCTCCTCACTGGCGATTGGCCGCCAGAACTGTAGCTCAGGAAAGGTACACAGGCGACCAATCACGGGCGAGGAGGAGGAGCCGAGCGGACCCGCGAAAATCGAGTGAGGGAAAAGCCGGTAAGTGTGCAGTGCAGAGGTGCTGCTGCAACCACATATGCTGGCTGCAGCAGCACCATACTGCAACAGGGGTCAGCAAGTGTCATTGGTGTCAGTGGAAGGAATAGTGCCTCATCATTGGTGTCACTGATACTAATGATGGGGCATTATTCCTCCCACTGACACCAACGATGGGGCACTATTCCTCCCCCCCACTGACACCAACGATGGGGCACTATTCCTCTCCCCACTGACAGGGTACTATTCCTCCCACTGACACCAATGTTGGGACGCTATTCCTCCCACTGACACCAATGATGGGGCGCTATTCCTCCCACTGACACCAATGATGGGGCACTATTCCTCCCACTGGCACCAATGATGGGACACTATTCCTCCCACTGACACCAATGATGGGACGCTATTCTTCCCACTGACACCAATGTTGGGACACTATTCCTCCCACTGACACCAATAATGAGGCACTATTCCTCCCACTGACACCAATGATGGGGCGCCAATGATTAGGTCCTAAGTAAATGTTGGTGATCGGTTTGAATTCATTATTATTTATTGATTTTATGTATTTTTTCAGTATCATATGGTTTGACATGTCCAATCGAAAAATGTTTATAGTTTAATTAAGGATTTAATTTTTTTTTTAATTTCTAATGCACTTTAAATCTTTTCTGCTACAGTTAATAAAGCTATTATTTGTTGTAAATTGATCCACATTTCTTTCTTTCTTTATTCTCTTATACGTTAATAAGGATACAGTGTTATGCAGAGGTGTACTTATAACAAATTTATAGACAAATGATACTATTTACAGTCGCGCGGGGGGGCGCGAAATGTTTTCTTCTTCCTAGGGGGAGCATGACAGAAAATACCGTATTTTCCGGCGTATAAGACGACTGGGCGTATAAGACGACCCCCCTACTTTTCCTGTTAAAATATAGGGTTTGGGCTATACTCGCCGTATAAGACTACCCCCCTCTACCAACCAATCACGGCAAGCGATGTACCAGTATTTTCTGTGCACACTGCATACAAAGCCTGCTTGGATTGGGTGGGTCAGCTCTCCCTGCCTGCCCAGCCCTCCCTGTCTCCAAGATGATCTGAGAACTGCCACAGTTATTAATATATAATAATTAATGTTAATTACCGTATTTCCTGCAAGGTACTGCCTAGCTGACGCTTCTGCACATGTCTTCGGCAGCAGTAGACGATCACTGATCACCATTCCTCACAGAACTGCATGAGACGTCGGATGCAGCCGTTCAGTGCTCGATTGAGCTTGACTGAAACTGTGATATGCAGAGAAGGGATACATATCGGGTAGCGGCAAGAAGACGCTTCTGCACATGTCACAGTTTCAGTCAAGCTCAATCGAGCACTGAACGGCTGCATCCGACGTCTCATGCAGTTCTGCGAGGAATGGTGATCAGCGATCGTCTACTGCTGCCGAAGACATGCGCAGAAGCGTCAGCTCGGAAGTACAGGTAAGGTTTCAGCACAACACCCGGCGTATAAGACGACCCCCGACTTTGTAGAAGATTTCCAGGGGTTAAAAAGTCGTCTTATACGCCGGAAAATACGGTAATTGAGAAGCACTGCAATAAAGAAAGGTGTGAGTGCTGTTCTTCCTTACTATTGACTATATATGTACCAGATATGCCTAAAAATCTTCAAACATGTACAAGCTTACAGTATGCAAGTGTATCTCTTACCAATGTCAACATCTGTTTATTTTTATACATTTTAATTATTTTATCTTTAGCTTATTATCATGTTGAGCCTGCAAGTCCAGACAATGCTTCCTATGATCATGTGGCTATCTGGTAGGTTGTGTCTTCTTCCACTACAGTGGAATGAAAAAATGTGGCAAAAGGTGTGGTTGTCAGCATTGTCAATAGTGAGTGATAAGCCTGTAGCTTGTCAATCAGCACCACCTGACTATACCTAGTCCTGCCCATTGCTTTCTGGATTGACAGGACTACTTCAGTTGCTCAACACCTCCCACTGTGAGCTGCAGTGTCTGGGAGTGGGAGCACATAAAAAACAAAATAGAGGCGTTGGCTCAGTCAGAGAAGATAACAGAAGATTTTGTTTACTTTGTGAAGTTTTTGCAAAAGTATGCTGTAGTGTTTTTCTGAGTCTAATGAACAGCCTGATATTTTTTTTTTCATTTTCATTTCCACCATGGCTTTCAAAATAGTTGGCATCCAATCCTTGCCCTATGGCTATCAGTTTAACAATAAAAAGTAAAGGGAAATTAACTTCCTATCTCTTAGCCTCATGACTTTCAGAAAAAAATAAAGATACAGAAAATATTGTAATTGTAAATGTTTCCATTTTGCAAAGTGTAGATATAATGGACTAATACCACAGATTGAGGCCATTACAGTGTGCTTTATGGGATGTTCTTAGTACATTGTTAAATTATGAATTAGTTTCAAGCTGAAGTTTTATAAAGATGCAATATTTATGACATAGCGTACATCCTCACGTGTATCAGCAATAAGAGTGTTAGAAGCAACAGCACTACTATCAGCACTGAAAGCTGTGACAGTTCTCTATGTAATTAACTGTAATTGTCACAGAGGAAAGTTACCGCCATTGAAAAACTGGGCCTAATGGGAATAGGAAAACATTAATGATGGTGAAACAATTTAAAAAGGATTCTGTTTTTCCCCATGAACCAAAAACAAAATTGTAAAGACAAAGTAAAAGGATTTCTGTAATTCTGGTGATATTTTGGTCATTACTATACATATGTTATTTATTAGACTTTGTGGACAGCTAGAGAAAAGAAAAATTTACAATGGATTTCATATTTTTTGTGGGATGTCGATTCAACGTGATCTATGAATGTAGTACACTTTGTTTCTACTAAGCTGACAGCTGCGCTGACACACAACTTTTTTTGTTCAGAATTATTTATTTTTACTTCTCGCATGTAAAATCTTTTACTTGTGGACTGGGGATGCATAGACCTAAACACAAGTGATCACATAAAAAGGAATGTTTCCTAGCAGACCCAGTTGCATCATCATAAGGAGCAATATAAATGTTAGACTGTTGCATGAAAGCCTAAGTCGATCTTGCACAAAAAAAAAAAACTAAATAGGATCAGTCCACAGACAGCATTTCTGTCAAAAAAAAAAAAAAAAAAAAAAAAGGACCAAGCCCCAATTGCATTGTTCGCCCCATCTCCAACACTGTCCCCTGCAGACTCGCTGGTCTAGGGCTGCCTCTATTTCGGGCAGTGCAGAATTGTGTAAGCAGATTTTTTTCAAAGGGTCAGGTGGTGATCCAAAGGAGGGAGAGAGGGCAAATGCAGGAGAGGGGATCAGAAGGCTCGGAGTTGAGCTTTAACTGTTAACACAGTGGCACATTCTGTTACGCTCTTCAATTTCAACTCATGTTCCGTGTTTACATAATGCTTAATCAGAGAGCCCAAAACTAGTGCAATATAAAATATATCTTCAGTTTAAGCTTTAATGGGGTCCCCACTGATAGATTTCCCTCCCATTCCTTTTCAGGTAACTCAAAATCTTTTATTTTACTTTCAGTCCCAGTGATAGCATTCCCCAGATCAAATAAAGAACATAGACAGCAATAAAAACGTGACATTTTGGCACTGATATTGAACATATGACTGATCATGCCAAATACTATATTTTATTTAAGGATAGTAATCATATGAATACATTTATTACCACATAGTTGTTTGGCTCCTTTTTAAATTATAAACAACAGAAATCACCTAAATGGCCCTGATCAAAAGTTTACATACCCTGCAATGTTTGGCCTTGGTACAGACACACAAGGCGCCAATTAAAATGGCAACTAAAGGTTACTTTACTACATCTGTGGCTTTTTAATTTGCAATTAGTGTCTGTGTATAAATTGTCAGTGAGGTTGTTAGTGCTCACATGTATGCACTGAGTAGGCTAGATACTGAGCCATGGGGAATGGAAAAGAACTATCAAAAGACCTTCCTAACAAGGTAATGGAACTTTATAAAGGAAAAGGATATAAAAAGATATCCAAAGCCTTGAATATGCTAGTCAGTACTGTTCAATCACTTATTAAGAAGTGGAAAATTCAGGGATCTCTTGATACCAAGCCAAGGTCAGGTAGACCATGAAAAATTGCAGCCACATCTTCCAGAAGAATTGTTTGGGATACAAAAAAAAAAAACCCCAGGTAACCTCAGGAAAATTACAGGCTGCTCTGCAAAAAGATGGTGTGATTGTTTCAAGGAGCACAATGCAATGATACTTGAACAAAAATTAGCTGCATTAGGTTGCCAGAAAGAAGCCTTTACTGAGCCAATACCACTAAAAAGTCCGGTTACAATATGCCGGACAACATTTTGTCACACCTCACACTTTCTGGCACACTGTAATCTGGCGTGACGAGACCAAAATAGAGCTTTATGGTCACAACTATAAGCACTGTGTTTGGAGATGGGTCAACATGGACTATAATCGACAAGAATATCATCTCCACTGTAAAGCATGGTGGTGGCTCACTGATCTTTTGGGGGGTGTGAGATCTAAAGGCACAGGGAGTCTTGTGAAAATTGATGGCAAGATGAATACAGCATATTATCAGAAAATACTGCTAGATCATTTGTATTATTCTGTACAAAAGCTGAGCATGGGACGCTCTTGAACACTCCGGCACTGCAATGACCCTGGCCACGGGGCCAAGTTGACCCTTCAATAGGTGCAGCAGAAAATGTTGAAGGTTCTGGAGTGGCCACTCAAAAAAAAAAAGTTGAACCCATCTCCTAGATTGTAAGCTCCAAGGAGCAGGACCCTCCCTATTCCTCTAGTATTGAACTCTATTGTTGCTGTATTGTCTCCCGTTACATTGTAAAGCACTGAGCAAACTGTTAGCGTTCTATAAATCCTGTATAATAATAAGATGAAGATTCTCAAATGTGCAGTTCATGCAAGATGACCAAAGACTTTGCATGACCTGGAGGCATTTTGCCAAGATGAGTGGGCAGCTATACCACCTGCCAGAATTCGGGCCTCATACAAAACTATTACAATAGACTGCACACTGTCACTGATGCCAAAAGCGTCAAAACGCAGTATTAAGAACTAAGGGAATGCAGACTTTTGAACAGGGGTCATTTCATTTTTATACTTGTTGCCATGTTTTGTTTTATGATTGTGCCTTTTTGTTATGACCTACAGTTGAATATGAATCCCATAGGAAATAAAAGAAATGTGTTGTACTTGCTCACCTATGTTTTCTTTAAAAATGGTACATACTATACTAATTCTCTAAGGGTATGAAAACTTTTGAGCCCAGCTGGTTAATTAAATTGATATTGAAGGTGGATTTTGTTGTTAAAATAAAACAGGAGGTTATACTTACCTTATCTGTGGCAGTCCCCTGCCAGCAGTCAGCTCCCCCCTTCTCCAGGAGCCTCCTTATCCAGCCGGGTGCTATGGAGGAACCGTTGCATCGCTATTCCTTAGTCGTTCTGTGTGCGTCCATACACACACACCCCAGCTCACTCCTCACAGCTGCTGCTTTAAGGGTCTCTATGAGACCAGGAAATGAGGAGCGGTGCTGCAGATGAGACAGCACTGAAGTGGTGACAGGAGTCAGGTAAGTGTTTAGGGATGGTGGTGGGTAGTGCAGTTATTGGGGTGCAGAGAATGTATTTGAGTAAAAAAAAAAAATAGACTTTAAAGCCACTTTAAATAATAACAGTAATTAGCCAAGAAGTAAAATGTTGAATTTGTTATACTCTCTTCAATCAGAGAAAAACAAACAATAAATCATTTTTTAAACAAATAAGCTTAAGCTCCAGAAGATTTTACCCCCTTCATGACCGAGCCATTTTCTGCTATTCAGCACTGTGCTGCTTTACCTGGCAATTGTACG
>NW_028318434.1:180000-260000 GCF_062004578.1 Staurois parvus | reverse complement strand
TTAGCTACAGTGCCATGGGTTGCAAACTTCTTGATAATGTTGCGCACTGTGGACAAAGGCAAATCTAGTTCTCTGGAGATGGACTTGTAACCTTGAGATTGTTGATATTTTGCCACAATTTTGGTTCTCAGGTCCTCAGACAGTTCTCGTCTCCTCTTTCTGTTGTCCATGCTTAGTGTGGCACAGACAGACACACAATGCAAAGGTTAAGTGAACGTCTCTCCTTTTTATCTGCTTTCAGGTGTGATTTCTATATTGCCCACACCTGTTACTTGCCCCAGGTGAGTTTACAGGAGCATCACATGCTTGTAACATTCTTATTTATCCGCAGTTGTGAAAGGGTGCCAATACTTTTGTCCAGCCCATTTTTGGAGGTTTGTGTGACATTATGTCGAATTTGCTTTCTTTCCTCCCTTTTTTTGTTTTGTCCCAATACACACAAAGGGAATAAACATGTGTATAGCAAAACATGTGTTAATGCAATACGTTTCGTGAGAAATACATGATTTCCTGGAGAAATATCAAGGGTGCCAACAATTTCGGCCATGACTGTATCTTGTCTCTTCTTACTGCTATACGGAGGAGAGAAGTAGAGGGAAGGAGAGGAATCCTGCACTATACGGAGGAGAGAAGTAGAGGGAAGGAGAGGAATCCTGCACTATACGGAGGAGAGAAGTAGAGGGAAGGAGAGGAATCCTGCACTATACGGAGGAGAGAAGTAGAGGGAAAGAGAGGAATCCTGCACTATACGGAGGAGAGAAGTAGAGGGAAGGAGAGGAATCCTGCACTATACGGAGGAGAGAAGTAGAGGGAAGGAGAGGAATCCTGCACTATACGGAGGAGAGAAGTAGAGGGAAGGAGAGGAATCCTGCACTATACGGAGGAGAGAAGTAGAGGGAAGGAGAGGAATCCTGCACTATACGGAGGAGAGAAGTAGAGGGAAGGAGAGGAATCCTGCACTATACGGAGGAGAGAAGTAGAGGGAAGGAGAGGAATCCTGCACTATACGGAGGAGAGAAGTAGAGGGAAGGAGAGGAATCCTGCACTATACGGAGGAGAGAAGTAGAGGGAAGGAGAGGAATCCTGCACTATACGGAGGAGAGAAGTAGAGGGAAGGAGAGGAATCCTGCACTATACGGAGGGAAGATCCTTCTATTCACACCAGCACTATTACAGGGATGTATCCAGGAATATAGAGGGACTTCCAGAGTCCTTGTCCTTCTGAAGGATCCAACCACAGAATAGAAGTCATCGTGTAATTGGATCATATGCTTGGCTTGCCTAGGATTCGGCTGACATTCGGCTAGGATTCGGCTAACATTCGGCTAGGATTCGGCTAACATTCAGCTAGGATTCGCTGAGCACATAAGGGGGTCAGAACTGAAGCCGAGATTTAAACAGCGACGTGAACACTTCATATTTGGACATTTTTTATTCACTTTCATTTTTTATTTTATTTCACTTTTTTATAATTTTTTATTTTTATTTCCAAAATTTGTTTGAGTTTTATATATTTTTTATTGTTATATATTTACTATTGCGCTATTCATTGTTTTATTTAGATTATTTCACAGCAAATTATATTTAATTAATCTGGATTGTAATTATATTTCACGTTACACAGTCATATAGTTAATAGTTTATTAATCAGAGGGGCGCGGTCTTCTCTTTGTAAACATTTCTCAAACTGAGGAATCATGAGCGAAGGCTTGAGAGTAACAAGCTGGTCATAAAGTACCCCCATCCGTCCATCCATCCATCCATGAGAGTGAATTCGGGGTAATCTAAGGAGGAATCATGAGCGAAGGATTGAGAGTAACAAGCTAGTAATAAAGTACCCCCATCCATCCATCCATCCATCCATCTATCCATCCATCCATCCGTCCATCCATCCAGGAGTGAGAGCTGGGAGGAAGTTAAGAATGGATTAATCACCTTCTGACCGCCTTCTGTGAGTGTAAGGAAGGGTGGGACATAAATGTACAGATGTGAGGAGCTGAGATGTGATCTGTAGCAATATGTAATCGTACATTTAGTTTCATTCCTTGTCATTAAAGATGTATTCAGTCATATAGTCAGTCATAGGTACTCAGAGACATGTGCCCACCCATTAGTATCTGAAAAGACAGAGCAGCTTCCTCAGGCTGGAAGTGACACCTAAGTGCCAATAAGATTTGTCACCTATATATAATCAGACTTTGCCATCTTCCTGAGGTATAAAAGAAGAACTCCAGACATTTTGGCTGCAGGAGACCAGGGGGGCTCCGATCTGTCTGGGGAGCTCTGACGTATATACACAGATCAAAGGGGAATGTTTCATCTCTCATAAAAGCTAAAATATTAGTTGCAGAGAGATGAAAATACTTCCTTCTGATTGGACACTCTGTAGGCTACATCTGCATGTAAAACTGTATTTGTGGTCTATGTAGAATGCCAGAGAAATGCAGGAAATGGTTATATGGTGCCGGATTGTGACAGCTGAACAGCGATTGGTACTATCACGATCGGACTGATGCGCTGCTGTCGGAAATTCAATCCCCGACTTTGTGATTCAAACCTTTCCTGGTCCAATCGACTTTGGGCATTTCAGCACCCAGAACGTCCTGTGGGCTGGTACGGGAACACCCTCCAGGGTTGATTGGCCAAGGACTAATGTCCCACCCACGTCCATATTCCCATAAATTGAGGACTTGAGGTGGACGTGATGATTCGTATGGAGCCGGTTCTATCGACTATCGGATTGTGGACTTTCTCTGACTTGCTCCAGTCACAGGATAATTCTCGGTAAAAGTTTGATTTCTGTTTTATTCCCTTTTATTTTATAGTGAATAGTCATTTGTGTGTCTTCTTGTATTTCCTGTATTTTCTGTAACTTTTTATACTTTGTACATATTTTAGGCACCGCCCACTTTCAGGATATTAAATCATAAAAGTTTTGCCTCTGTTTTGATGTAAACACTGAAATCCTGACACACAGCGGCTAAATGCCTCCTATGAATGAAGACTCAGAAAACACTCAACTGAGAGGCTGTCAGTTATCTTTTGACCACTGAAACAAATTATTCCTGCAAACCGTTTGCAGACGTTTAAGCTCTGATGAAGAAGGGATCTCCCCTCGAAACGCGTGAGTTGAGCAAGAGTTTATCTCCCTTCTGGATGGAACTCGCACGTGTGGTCTCACCCTGTGTTGGTGTTGGATGTTATATGCCTTTTGTACTGCTACTCTTGTGAGTATAACTTATTAATAAATACATGAATTGTTTATTGAGGTAATGCGCAAGGTTTGTGCGCTCCTTTCTTTTGTTCTTTGCTTCTGAGCTGTGGCCAGACCCCACAACCCTTTCCTGGAGACCATACCTCTGGCTGTACTCTCTGTGTTGGATTAACCCTGCTCTGCCTGGACCCTTTGTCCTGCTGGACCAATCCCTATTCTGCCTGAACCTTTTGCCCTTTGTGCTGGAATTAACCCTTTTTCTGCTGGAGTTCTTCCATCCCTGCTGTGTGCCAACCCTGTGCTGAGGATTTAACCCTTTGTCTGCTGGAGTTCTGCCATTCCTGTTGTATGCTAACCCTGTGCTGAGGATTTAACCCTTTGTCTGCTGGAGTTCTGCCATCCCTGTTGTGTGCTAACCCTGTGCTGAGGATTTAACCCTTTGTCTGCTGGAGTTCTGCCATTCCTGCTGTATGCTAACCCTGTGCTGAGGATTTAACCCTTTGTCTGCTGGAGTTCTGCCATTCCTGTTGTATGCTAACCCTGTGCTGAGGATGTAACCCTTTGTCTGCTGGAGTTCTGCCATTCCTGTTGTATGCTAACCCTGTGCTGAGGATTTAACCCTTTGTCTGCTGGAGTTCTGCCATTCCTGCTATGTGCTAACCCTGTGCTGAGGATTTAACCCTTTGTCTGCCGGAGCTCTGCCATTCCTACTGTATGCTAACCCTGTGCTGAGGATTTAACCCTTTGTCTGCCGGAGTTATGCCATTCCTGTTGTATGCTAACCCTGTGCTGAGGATTTAACCCTTTGTCTGCTGGAGTTCTGCCATCTCTGCTGTGTGCCAACCCTGTGCTAAGGATTTAACCCTTTGTCTGCTGGAGTTCTGCCATCTCTGCTGTGTGCCAACCCTGTGCTGAGGATTTAACCCTTTGTCTGCTGGAATTCTGCCAACCCTGTGATATGGATTGAATTCCTTTGCCAGCTAGAGTTGTGCCCCCCCACTGTGTCCCCATCCTGTGTGTAGACTTAACCCTTTGTCTAACAGAACTCTGCTCTACCGGTCATGTGCTCCTCGCTGTGTTTCAATAAAAGCCTTGTGTGTACTCCTACTGTCCGCGTGTCTTCTGTTCCACCCACACCTCCTTCACAGGGCCCCTCTATGTATTACTCAGGAGGAGTAGAAGAAAGTATTCTGGAGTGTAATTGTAAGTATACCTAAGCCGTGTGTGAGAAATAACTTGTTAAAATGACAACTATGTGAAGAAAACATCTTTTATTTACTTGCTTCATTTTCAAAAAAAGTGACACAAAATTACAACTACAACAAAAATAGCCACAATTCTTACTAAAGACCCCGGAGTGTCTACTTTCCAAACAAGGGGTCATTTGGAGGGTGTTTGTACTGTCCTGGCATTTTAGGACCTCAAGAAATGTGACCGGCCTTCACAACATCTGGGTTGGTAACCTTGAAATACAGTGTATTTGCCGTAGTTTGGAGACTCCATAACTTTCACACACACTAAATAATTAGAGATGAGCGAAGAAATGAAAAATTTGATTCGGCTGATTCGGCTGATTCGGCGAATTCCAGTGTGAAATTTGATTCGATGCGAATTTCTCCGCTACGAAGATGACTTATAAAAAGGGTTTCTAGGCTTCAGAGAGCCTTTAAATTAGTGCAGAACACTGTACCTTTAATTTAAATGCCCTTGGAGATGAGGAAGGAGAAGGAGAAGGAGAAGGATGAGAAGAAGGAGAAGGAGAAGGATGAGAAGAAGGAGAAGGAGAAGGAGAAGGAGAAGGATGAGAAGAAGGAGAAGGATGAGAAGAAGGAGAAGGAGAAGGATGAGAAGAAGGAGAAGGATGAGAAGAAGGAGAAGGAGAAGGATGAGAAGAAGGAGAAGGAGAAGGATGAGAAGAAGGAGAAGGATGAGAAGAAGGAGAAGGATGAGAAGAAGGAGAAGGATGAGAAGAAGGATGAGAAGGATGAGAAGAAGGAGAAGGATGAGAAGAAGGAGAAGGAGAAGGATGAGAAGAAGAAGGATGAGAAGAAGGAGAAGGAGAAGGATGAGAAGAAGAAGGATGAGAAGAAGGAGAAGGAGAAGGATGAGAAGAAGGAGAAGGATGAGAAGAAGGAGAAGGATGAGAAGAAGGAGAAGGAGAAGGATGAGAAGAAGGAGAAGGATGAGAAGAAGGAGAAGGATGAGGAGAAGGATGAGAAGAAGGAGAAGGAGAAGGATGAGAAGAAGGAGAAGGAGAAGGAGAAGGATGAGGAGAAGGAGAAGGATGAGAAGAAGGAGAAGGATGAGAAGAAGGAGAAGGAGAAGGATGAGAAGAAGGAGAAGGATGAGAAGAAGGAGAAGGAGAAGGATGAGAAGAAGGAGAAGGATGAGAAGAAGGAGAAGGAGAAGGAGAAGGATGAGAAGAAGGAGAAGGATGAGAAGAAGGAGAAGGATGAGAAGAAGGAGAAGGAGAAGGATGAGAAGAAGGAGAAGGATGAGAAGAAGGAGAAGGATGAGAAGAAGGAGAAGGATGAGAAGAAGGAGAAGGAGAAGGAGAAGCAGAAGAAGAAGGATGAGAAGAAGGAGAAGGAGAAGGATGAGAAGAAGGAGAAGGATGAGAAGAAGGAGAAGGATGAGAAGAAGGATGAGAAGAAGGTGAAGGATGAGAAGAAGGAGAAGGAGAAGGATGAGAAGAAGGAGAAGGATGAGAAGAAGGAGAAGGATGAGAAGGAGAAGGAGAAGGATGAGAAGAAGGAGAAGAGAAGGATGAGAAGAAGGAGAAGGAGAAGGATGAGAAGAAGGAGAAGGATGAGAAGAAGGAGAAGGATGAGAAGAAGGAGAAGGAGAAGGATGAGAAGAAGGAGAAGGAGAAGGATGAGAAGAAGGAGAAGGGAAGGATGAGAAGATGGAAGGATGAGAAGAAGGAGAGAAGAAGGTGAAGGTGAAGGAGAAGGAGAATGAGAAGAAGGAGAAGGAAGAGAAGAAGGAGAAGGATGAAGAAGAAGGAGAAGGATGAGAAGAAGGAGGGAGGATGAGAAGAAGGAGAAGGAGGAGAAGGAGAAGCAGAAGCAGAAGAAAGGATGAGAAGAAGGAGAAGGAGAAGGATGAGAAGAAGGAGAAGGATGAAGAAGGAGAAGGATGAGAAGAAGGATGAGAAGAAGGTGAAGGATGAGAAGAAGGAGAAGGATGAGAAGAAGGAGAAGGATGAGAAGAAGGATGAGAAGAAGGAGAAGGAAGAGAAGAAGGACAGTTCTGTGACAGTTTCTGTCTATTTCTGACAGTTCTGGGACATTCACTCCATACAGCGGTTTCAACCGCTGTATGGAGGGAATGTCATAGAACTGTCAGAAATAGACTATTTCTGACAGTTCTGGGACTGTCCTTCCATACAGCGGTTGAAACATTGTATGTATTTGTTTCCATAAATGGATCCATTTATGGAAACAAATAGATACAATGTTTCAACCGCTGCATGGAAGGACAGTCCCAGAACTGTCATTAATAGTCTATTTCTGACAGTTCCATGACATTCCCTCCATACAGCGGTTGAAACAGCTGTATGGAGTGAATGTCCCAGAACTGTCATAAATAGTCTATTTCTGACAGTTCTGGGACATTCACTCCATACAGCTGTTTCAACCGCTGTATGGAGGGAATGTCATGGAACTGTCAGAAATAGACTATTAATGACAGTTCTGGGACTGTCCTTCCATGCAGCGGTTGAAACATTGTATGTATTTGTTTCCATAAATGGATCCATTTATGGAAACAAATACATACAATGTTTCAACCGCTGTATGGAAGGACAGTCCCAGAACTGTCATTAATAGTCTATTTCTGACAGTTCCATGACATTCCCTCCATACAGCGGTTGAAACAGCTGTATGGAGTGAATGTCCCAGAACTGTCAGAAATAGTCTATTTATGACAGTTCTGGGACATTCCCTCCATACAGCGGTTTCCGGCAAAAAGTGTATGTGCAGAGTTCCTCTATTCTGCAGATACACTTAGAGGAGCTCTGCAGATACACTTAGAGGAGCTCTGCACATACACTTTTTTCCGGCTTGGAATTATTCTTATTTTCATCCTACTTCTTCTTCTTCTTCTTCTTCTTCATCCTCATCCTCTTCTTCTTCTTCTGAGGATGAGGATGAGGATGAAGAAGAAGAAGAAGAAGTAGGATGAAAATAAGAATAATTCCAAGCCGGCAAAAAGTGTATCTGCAGAATAGAGGAACTCTGCACATACACTTTTTGCCGGCATGGAATTATTCTTCTTTTCATCCTACTTCTTCTTCTTCATCCTCATCCTCATCCTCAGAAGAAGAGGATGAGGATGAAGAAGAAGAAGAAGAAGAAGAAGTAGGATGAAAAGAAGAATAATTCCATGCCGGCAAAAAGTGTATGTGCAGAGTTCCTCTATTTCTGACAGTTCTCTCACAGCTTCTTCACATGTACAGAGGTTGAAACATCTGTATCCTAAATGGAAACTAATAGATACAATGTTTCAACCGCTAAACATGTGTTCCTTCTGTCAGAGAACTGTCAGAAATAGCGGAGCTCACTGCAGGGACACTTTTGCCGGCTGATCGGGAAATGTTCGATTCGCGCACCCGAAGTAGGCAAAATTTCGGTTTCGACGCGAATCGAATATTTCCTGAAATTCGACTCGAATTCCGGTTCGCCTGGTTCGATTCGCTCATCTCTATAAATAATATAAAATATTTTTTTTTTACCAAAAACAAAAAGTAGAGTCATATACTTTGGCCTACATTTAAGAAGAAGATTATTTATTTGTAAAGTTTTAGAGCAGAAACTAAGGGAAACTTTTTTCAAAATGTTTATTTTCCTCTTTTCATAGAGAAAACAAAAAAAAAACAGTAATGATTAAATATCAGCAAAAGAAATGTCTATCTATCACAACACGGATATAAAATGAATTTAAGTGCAGTGTTGCATGACCAAGTAAATGTCAGTCAAAATGTCGCGGTGCTGAAAACTGGAGAATGGCCTGGAGAGGAAGAAGGTTAAACATGCCAAATGGTTCAGTAAGGGATAAAAACCATTCAAATCAACTTCAACTGACACTTGTAAAGCAGTTCCAGCAACAGTTTTGTTCCTTTCTACAAAGGTTTAGACCATATGAATAAAAGCTGACAGTTGTATGCACCCCAGCAGTGTTATTTGATTTGTCTCAACCCCTCCAGCTGCCATTTTTAGGATGGTTTCCTTCCTTCAGGAAGTAGAAAAATAACAGCTCTACTGGCAGGATCAACAAGTCATAAAATGTTACAAGAAGGACTCAGAAAAACAACCACTTGAGTGTCAGCTGGGATAGTGGCTATTGGTCCCAGGGCCATATTAAAGCAGCACCGGTCTTACCAGATCCAGGTATTGGAGGCTCTGTAACAGCCGGCATTCAGCACTAAGCACACAAGCCGGAATCATCCCCCCCCCCCCGGGCTTTCAATGTTTTAACAGATCACTGCATAGGAGAACACTGTAAAAGCAACAAAAACAGAATTCTTTTGCACTGTATTTACATTAGGAGTGTAGTGACATCACAAGTGTTACCTAGAAAAACAAATAAAATATACGTATCCACATTTTCTTCCACATTAAAGTCCTCTGACATGAAAAACTGATGTATAATACATTTGGGTAGATTACAAATCCTAAAGGTGTAATGTGCTGAACTGGGACATCACCATAAGTGGTTCAGGACAGATTGCACCCTTTATGTAAATATTAATTCTAACCATAGATACACTGTAGGGTCAACATCATAATGTTTCTAGGGTCAAAAGAGGGTTCTTCACAAACAATATCTACCCAAAAAAAGAGAATTGACTATTCAGAGTCATTGAAGAGAACCCGAGTCAGAGGAATTTCAGTCCCCCAGAAGATGCAGTCGTAGTATGTGATCGGTCTATGGAGAGGAGCAATAGCTGAACAGAGAGACAATATAATAAGGAAGTCCAATCTTCTCCTGATGGAATCCCTTAGACTTGTGGCAGGACAAGATGGAACACAAGCAGCCAGCTGGGTGTAAGTGGTACTGTTGAACACATCCCAAACAAAGAGCAGTGAATTGGTGTTGGAAGGCCTACACCAGCTTAGGAATTTGATTTCTCACTGAACAGAGATTTCTCCATGGTTGTTGTCCCTGTTGCAGTCCTACCTGTAAAGCTGTCATCCATAAGAGGAGGAGGAACCTGGAAATAAGGCATTGATCATTGGAGGGGAGGTGGAATATGTGAAGGGAGGCGTGGACAAGGTGAGCGTAGCTGGAGCCCTCAAGCTAGACGGATATTGGAAAAGTCAGCAGAATCTAGAAAAGTCTCTCCCACTGAGGCTTTGGAGGCTTGGTAAGATGCCACTTGTCCACTACCTAGTCTTGGTGCTGAGGCAGTGTTGGTAATGCATTAGCCCAGGATCTGACAATGAAGAAAACACTTGGGAACACAGCTCAGTTAATGAATGATGAAAATATATTACATGTTCAGTCAAAGCTCCATAAAAAGGATAGAGATTAAAATCATTAGGAAACACAATTCACTGTTGATACTTGTCTGAAAAAAATAGTCAAAAAGGTAAAATTGTCTTGAGCTTCTATCCCTTTAAAACCCCCCTTCTCCCCATTACCTCCTGCAGCTGAAGCCTGTGAATCCTCTGGTGTGTGATCAGCTGTGACGTATGTAAAAAAATCTGTTACACTCACAACACGGCTACGGCTTTTCTCTGGTGTGGACCCTCTTGTTTGTGTTAAGTTGTTCTCTATGTTTAAAAGATTTGTCACATTGAGAACAGTGATATGGCTTCTCTCCAGTGTGACTCCTCTGGTGTATAATAAGGCTTTCCTTATATACAAAAGCTTTGCCACATTCAGAACACTGATATGGCCTTTCTCCAGTGTGAGTATTCTGGTGTATGATAAGTTTGCATTTGGTTGTAAACATTTTATCACATTCAGAACACTCAAAGCTGCTTTCCAGTGTGAACTGTCCTGTGTATGATAAGCTCTGACTTAGTTTTAAAAGCTTTATCACATTCAGAACATTGATGTGGCATCTCTCCAGTGTGAATCATCTGGTGTCTGATAAGGGATGACGCTTGTCTAAAAGTGGTATTGCATTCAGAACACTGATATGGTTTCTCTCCAGTGTGAATCCTCTGGTGTGTGATAAGATTACCTTTCATTGTGAAAGCTTTGTTACATTCAGAACACTGATATGGCTTCTTTCCAGTGTGAATCCTCTTGTGTGTGATAAGACTTGACTTCATTGTAAAAGCTGTATCACATTCAAAACACTGATATGGCTTCTCTCCGGTGTGAATCCTCTGATGTGTGATAAGACTTGACTTCATTGTAAAAGCTTTATCACATTCAGAACACTGATATGGCTTCTCTCCGGTGTGAATCCTCTTGTGTTTGATAAGATACTCTTTCGTTGTAAAAGTCTTATCACATTCAGAACATTGATATGGCTTCTCTCTAGTGTGACTCCTCTGGTGTGCGATAAGATAGCACTTCTGCATAAAAGCTTTGTCACATTCAGAACACTGATATGTCTTATCTCTAGTGTGAATCCTCTGGTGTGTCATAAGATTACCTTTCACTGTAAAAGCTTTATCACATTCAGAACACTGATATGGCTTCTCTCTAGTGTGGACTCTCTGGTGTGCGATAAGATAGCACTTCAGTGTAAAAGCTTTGTCACATTCAGAACACTGATATGACTTCTCTCCAGTGTGAATCCTCTGGTGTGTCATAAGATTACATTTAATTGTAAAAGCTTTATCACATTGAGAACACTGATATGGCTTCTCTCCAGTGTGAATCCTCAGGTGTGTCATAAGATTACCTTTCATTGTAAAAGCTTTATCACATTCCGAACACTGATATGGCTTCTCTCTAGTGTGGACCCTCTGGTGTGTGATAAGATCTGACTTCTGTGTAAAAGCTTTATCACATTCAGAACACCGATATGTCTTCTCTCCAGTATGAATCCTCTGGTGTTTGATAAGTTGATCCTTCGATGTAAAGGTTTTATCACATTCAGAACACTGATATGGCTTCCCTCCAGTGTGAACCCTCTGGTGTTTGTTAAGATTACCCTTTGTTGTAAAAGCTGTGTTGCACTCAAAACACTGAAAAGGTTTTTCTTCAGTGTGACCCTTCTGGGGTGTGATATGTTTTGCCTTCATTGTAAAACCTTAATCACAATCCAAACAAGAAATAGCTTCTGAAATAATTGTTATGGATGCAAGAGTTGAACTACATTGTAAAGCCATTGTCACTTCCACAACACTGAAATGACTTCTCTCCTGTTGTGCTCTGAGGGTGGATCAATGTTGAAGAGGATCCAAACCATTAACAACATTGAGAACACTGATATGTCTCGTGTCCTGTGTGAATCCTCCAGTGAACTACGATAAAGACGTTCCGTCACCTAAGACATCCGTATGGCTCGTTTCCCATGTGACTGAGTTGTACTTATGAAGACCAGCTTGACCGAAAACTTGGTTCTTCAATCCACCTGTACAGAAAAACAAAAAAGTCAGAATTCTATATAAAGGGCTAAATAAAGATGTTTTCTATATTTTTTTAATTAAAATGAAAATTTATGAAAACATCCAAAACATTCCAGAGTTGACATCTGAGTACAATCAGTATCACGACATGCATTGTCAGATAATGAAACACATCCAAAGTCAGAAACGTGTAACATAGCGCACAACAGCCTTATGCTATTGGGTTTTCACAGCCATCATGGTCCACTTGGGATAGAAAAATAATATGTTAAAATTCAAAAGTATAGGAGTACACCTTGCATCACATTACCATCTTACAGTGAGGGACAGAAGTATTTGAACACCCTGCGATTTTGCAAGTTCTCCCACTCAGAAATCATGGAGGGGTCTGGAATTCACATTGTAGGGGCTCCATGCAAGATCTCACCATGTGGGGTATCACTGATGATAAGAAAGGTGAGGAATCAGCCCAGAACTACAAGGGAGGAGCTGGTCAATGACATGAAGAGAGCTGGGACCACAGTTTCAAAGGTCACTGTCGGTAGAACACTACGCCGTCATGGTTTCCAATCATGCATTGCACGAAAGGTTCCCCTACTCAAGTCATCACATGGCCAGGCCCGTCTGAAGGTTGCCAATGACCATCTGGATGATCCAGAGGAGGCATGGGAGAAAGTCATGTGGTCAGATGAGACCAAAGGAGAGCTTTTTGGTCTAAACTTCACTCGTCATGTTTGGAGGAAAAAGAAGGATGAGTTGCGCCTGAAGAATACCATCCCTACTGTGAAGCATGGGGGTGGTAACATCATGCTTTGGGGGTGCTTTTCTGCGAAGGGGACAGGACGACTGCACTGTATTAAGGAGAGGATGAATGGGGCCATTTATTGTGAGATTTTCAGCAACAACCTCCTTCCCTCAGTCAGAGCATTGAAGACGGGTCGTGGCTGGGTCTTCCAACATGACAACGACATGAAGCACACAGCCAGGAGAACCAAGGAGTGGCTCCGTAAGAAGCATATCAAGGCTCTGGAGTGGCCCAGCCAGTCTCCACACCTAAATCCAATAGAACATCTTTGGAGGGAGCTGAAACTCCGTGTTGCTCAGCGACAGCCCCGAAACGTGACAGATCTAGAGGAGATCTGTGTGGAGGAGGGGGCCAAAATCCCTGTTGCAGTGCAAACCTGGCCAAGGACTACAGGAAACGTCTGACCTCTGTAATTGCAGACAAAGGCTTCTGTACCAAATATTAACACGGATCCTCTCAGGGGTTCAAATACTTCTGTTCAGCCGTGCGAGACAAATACATTCTTTACAAATCATACAATGTGATCTCCTGAATTCTGTCCTCAGAGTGGGAATCCCCTCCAATGTGAATGTCAGACCCTCCATGATGGAGAAGTGGGAGAACTTGCAGAATCGCAGGGGGGTCAAATACTTCTGTTCCTCACTGTATTTGCATATCTGTCTTTGTGGTGGGAGCACGCCGTATGGGCAGCTCCCAGCACAGAGGCGGAGGTCTCACTGAAAGCTCTGGGTCCCATACTAATGATCAAAACTCAGAACTCCCAACTCTGGGTCACCTGATGGCTGTGAGCCTCTGATTGGCTATCACAATGAGGAGTCACTGTGAAGCTCGCCCCACGTGTTTTCTTACATTGTCTCTCCTCTCAGAGAAAAAAAAAACAACAGTTTGTAAAAAAATCAATCAATAATAATATTAATAATAATAATAATAATAACAGTAATTTAAAATAAAAAAAATAAAAAAATACGTAGATGAAGGTTTGATCTAGGACAGTGCCAGGGTTAGTGTTTGGGTCAAGGTCAGGGTCAAAGGTTAAGGTCAGAGTCAGTATTTTGGGGGGGTTATTTATTTATGTAAATTAGTATCAGTGTCAGTTAGTGTCGGTGTGTTTTAGTAGGTAAAAAAAAATGTAAAGAAAAATGCGCAGTACTGTTTCTGGGCTGTACTACGGGTACAAACAGCAACTAACATACACATACGAGGTATTGCTGCCATCGTCGGGGGCAGGAGAATTGTTGGGGGTTGTCCTTTGGTGGTGGGTTATGGCAGCAGCAAGAAATATACAGCTAACTTTAGAAAAAATGATTTTCACTATTTTGGGCCTGTTTTCCTTTGATCACATAAAAATAAAATCAGTAGACGTCCATTACCATTTACCAACTGGATGCACAAAGTAGTTGTGATGACGGTTTCACTAACGCATGTCAAAGCTGCAAAATTGTGCTTAGGCATGAACATTTGTTGTACCTTCAGGCGTGAAGGGGTTTGGGTTCAGTTTGATGTCATTGAAAAAAGCTTGATTAATGGTGCCGACAATCGTGTCCCAATATCTATGAAGCTTATGCGTTTAGAGTGGTTCTGAGGGCCAGTTGACACCAGAATGTGATGTGGGAAATCTGAGGTCCATGTTTGTGTCCCCCACCTGGTGTCAGTGCAATGCTAACAACACCCCAAACACAGGCCACAATCACAGGGCATTTTCCTGCACTGGATGGCATGGCACAGAAGTACTGACGTTCCATGCGGTCCGGTTGCTGTGTGTTTTGTGAAGTAGTCCAAGCACAACTTTAGCTGTGGTCTGGTGCCATTTCAGCCAATTCAAATGAATGGTGTGAAATCATACTGCACCCAGATAGCATGTGAATCGCACTGGAACGCACAGAGCATTGCATGCGCAGCACGTTCCTGTGCAATGTATCCACTTGAAGATCAGGCCTTTTCTGACCATTTTTATTTACATTTCAAAATCAGATTTTTTGCTAGAAAATCAGTTAGAGCCCCAAACGTTATAGACTTTTTATAGCGGAGGTCCTAGAGAATAAAATGAAGGGTGTTATAATTTTTTACACGCGGTATAAATTTAAAAATGTATGTTACGGCGAGCGAATAAATACCAAACGGGTCATTCTTTAAAAGTGCGCACGCCTGCAACAGCCACAAATGACATAAATGTCATTATCCACAGGAGATGCTATAAAAGCCTTTACAGGGCCCCACTTTAGATTTACACAGGAGGTCTAGTACTAGAATTACTGCCCTCGATCTGATGTTCACGGTGTTACCTCACATGTGTGGGACCATCGCTGTTTGAATGTGTGCGGCATGTCTCGTGCATTCACCTTTTGCGCACAAACACGGGGGGAGGGGGGCTGCATATTTCTTTCCATTTATTTTGTTGACATTGTCGCTTTACATTTAATTTGGATGACTTTTATTGGTATCACAGAAAATATAAATATCCCCTGTGATAGCAATAGGCAGTGACAGGTACTCTTTATGGAGAGATCTGGGGTGTATTAGCCTCCAAATCTCTCCTCTGCCCTTAACATCTGATCGCACCAAGATCAGTGTAATCAGATACTTTAGGCCCCTTTCACACGGACGTTCCGATTGGGTCCGGACCCGATCAGAACCTCTATTCTCCTCTATGGAGCGGCAGGTGTAAACGGATATGTGTCCCTTTACACTCGCTGACATCCGATCCAATCCACCAAAAAGAGACAGATGGGGATCCATTCCCCTTCTGTCCATTGGATCGGATCACATGGCAGTCTGACCGCCCATAGAGGACAGCGGGCCGTGTCCATGTCCGCTCTGTATAAGCGAAGCAGACGCAGGCTTGTCATCCATTTGCCCAACAGCGATCAGCAGACAGATCCCCCGCTGAGCAAGAGGATCCGCTGACGGGCACACCCGGTGTGAAAGGGGCCTTACCATTTTATATTCCAGAAAACCAGAAGGGATGAATGCTCATCACTTCCATCTTCCTGTATCATGGAGACCATCAGGGCCAATCTGGCCTCTGTTTGCTTCTATGGGACAGGAGAGGCTGAGAGGGCCACAGAAGGTGGTGGGAGGGGGGAGGTCCCCTCCCGCTGCTTGTAAAAGCAATCCAGCGGCTAATTATCTGGTTGGATTGCTTTTATAAGAAAGCAGACCCTCGGCTCTAATAAACAACACCGGGATGACTTCTTCAGCTGCAGCCATCATCCCAGTATCACCAGCGAAGGTCCGGCAACGTATGGGCACGTCACTGGTCTGCAGGTGGTTATGGTGGGAACTGGCCCTGAACATAAAATCTTTTCTTCCCTTAAAGCATTCCCCACATTAAGGTAAACAATGTTCTGCCACTTTCTGTGTCCCAACCAAACACTTACCTGAGTCCTGCATTGATCCAGCACTGAGCCCGACTGCGGTTCTTCTCCCATCTTTCTCTTCTCACAGGAGGATCGGGCAGCAGTGGGAACCATTGGCTCCTTCTACTGTCAGGTAGATCCTGAGAGCAGGGGGTGGGGCCGAGCCACTCTGTGTATATCTATAGACACACGCAGACCGGCCCTGGGGAGCTAGTCCACATGCCAGTCCCCAGAGCAAGTGGCTTGCTACAGGGAAGAAACTGAAGAAAAGGAGCTTAAAATATCTAGCAGGGGACCCCAGAAGAGGAGGTTTGGGGCTGCTCTGTGCAGTACCATTGCAGGGAGCAGGTAAGGCTACCATGTGTGTTATTTTAATTAAAAACAAATCCTTTAGTAATGCTTCAGACCTGCCTGTCAAATGGCATACCTGTAGAATGTAGGAAAAAAAAAATTACAGAGAAACAATACAAAGTGGCTGGAATTCCTCTCACCATTCATACCCGACCCTTATTCTTGACTCCCCAAAATCCATAGCTAATCCATATCTATGCAGGAAGCCTGGCTGGCCAGGAAATGGGGTCAGCAAGTGGTAGCCCTCTACCTAACCCATACCAGGCCAAATGCCCTCAACATGAGAAGGGTACCACAGGCTGCCTAGCCATGTTGATGGGGACAAGGCCTCTTCCCCCCAATTCTAGCTGAGTGGTTGTGAGGGTCTGCAGGGAAGATTTGTAAGAGGGGCCCCCAGACATCTGCCCCCCTACATAAATGTGTAAGAGGTACATAGTATGTCTGGTTACTCATTTACAAGAAAAAGGTCAACTAGAAAATAAACACCATGATAAAGTCTAACCAACAACAGAGACCCCATCATAGATAATAATCATGGCATCCGGTGTTTTATGTTCCTCCAACTTGCCAAAGAAAACACACGGACCACCAAGACTATCCCAACATATTCTGTCCACAAATGACATTTCCCATGCTGACAGCTGAAAGTGAAATAAAGGGCTTCCAGGTGAGGTCATTGACTAATTGTCTAAATGTCACTACTTCATCGCTAAATCCCATACCCTGGCCACCTGTGTCCTAGCAACCAGTGGAACTGTGCGGCACCACCTTATTGGTTGCTAAGATGCAGGCACTTGCACTGCATCATGGGTTGTTATGGTGAAACCTACGTAACAGCCAATGATGCTTTGTGACAATCATTGGTTGCTAAGGTCTGAACAGCTTCCTCGGTTGCTAGGATGGCGTTGGCTTCCAGTATCCTAGCCACCAAACCAAAAACTCTCATTTAGTGACAGTAGGGATTCCACCACTAAATAAATGAGTTCTGGCTGCAGCAGAGGTTTTGCAGGTTGGTGAACAAAATGGATGAACTGGCCGATACATGGACCTTGTAAAACTTAGAGGACATATACATTGAAGAGCAGGACTTGCAGATCTGAGACACAGGAACCTGATGATGAGAAGCCCAAGAAGTGCTCACTACTGGAGTGGGCTTCAATAATGGAAAGGAGGCACTTTGTCACGTAATTCATAGGCCTGAAAAACAATCTGTTCAATCCACTTAGAACCTTTCAAATTCAATCAGAAATAATGGACCCAGAAGAGTGAGAACCTCTTTGTAACCCTTCATGCCTGAGGGTAAAACAAATCTAAATGCCGACGCAGAATTATGCAACGTTGTCATGTGATAGTAAAACCGTCCGTATCATCACAACTACTTTGTACATCCGGGTGAATTTACCGCGTTTTTTTCAGAACAAATTGGGATTTCATTTGGTGTTAAATAAAAATGGATATCTCCTGATTTTTTTTATCAAAAGAAAACTTGCCGAAAAAAGTAAAAAAAAAAATATTTTTTTATTTAGCTGTGTGTTTCTTGTTACTACCATAACCTATCACCAAAGAACAACCCAAACTAAGTTCTCCACCTCTTGACGATCACGGCGATACCATATATGTGTATGTTATTTGTTGTTTGTACCCGCAGTACCACCCAGAAACAATGGTGCGCATTTTGTTTTTGTCTTTTTTTTTTTTACCAAAAAAAAATGACACTAACTGACACGGATACCAATTTTTTTTTAAATCCTGACCTTTGACCCTGAACTTTGACCCCGACCTTTGACCTTGACCCAAACAATAACCCTGGCACTAAACCAGATCAAACCTTGAAGGTATTTTTTATTTCTTTTTTTTTAATAAATATTTATTTATCTTTTGCTTTTTTTTTTTACAAACTTTTTTTTTCTCTCTATGCCAGGAGTTAGAGACATACAATGTATAATGGAATGCATATAATGATACAATGTATAATGCAATGTAAATAATGATACAATGTATAATGGAATGTATATAATGATACTATGTATAATGAAATGTATATAATGATACAATATATAATAGGATGTATATAATGATACAATGTATAATATGATGTATATAATGATACAATGTATAATGGGATGTATATAATGATACAATGTATAATGGGATGTATATAATGATACAATGTATAATGGGATGTATATAATGATACAATGTATATAATGATACAATGTATAATGGGATGTATATAATGATACAATGTATAATGGGATGTATATAATGATACAATGTATAATGGGGTGTATATAATGATACAATGTATAATGGGATGTATATAATGATACAATGTATAATGGGATGTATATAATGATACAATGTATAATGGGATGTATATAATGATACAATGTATAATGGGATGTATATAATGATACAATGTATAATAGGATGTATATAATGATACAATGTATAATGGGATGTATATAATGATACACTGTATAATGGGATGTATATAATGATACAATGCATAATAGGATGTATATAATGATACAATGTATAATGGGATGTATATAATGATACACTGTATATTGAGATGTATATAATGATACAATGTATAATGGGATGTATATAATGATACAATGTATCTCTCTTCTCCATTCATAGAGAGAGAAAAACAAGGGGGCCGGGCTGCACAGTGACTGATCACTCTGATAGCCAATCAGAGGCTATCACAGTGATTATGTGACCCAGAATTGGGCGTCCCGGGGCCTGATCGTTAGAACGGGACCCGGGGCTCTCAGTGACACCGCGGTCTTTGTGTTGGTAGAGGTCAGTGCGTCTGTTTGATGACTGTGCTTTATAGTTGTATTTTTCTATATGCTATCTTGTCTATTCTTATACCAATAAAATTATTTTTGGAAAAAAAAGAACAAACAGGGAATCCATCTGCCTTAGAAAATCAGCGGGCGAGAGTTGAACCCCGACTTATATTGGGGAGAAAAGTCCAAAATAGAAAGTCCTTCCAATTCTTGTGTAAAAACTGAAAATGGGTTTAATAATGAAATAGCAAGCAAGCTTACAAGAATAATCTTCAAATCCAGAATGAAAACTAATAATAATAGAAGTGTAGTTATATTCTTGAGATAGGAATTGTGTGGAATCATGTGTGTGTATAGCAGTGGGCAGCTCTTCCTCATGGAAGCGTCTCCCCTCCAGTCTTTGTTCTCTTCCTTGTACTCTGTTAGGAGCAATTCAGCCCCCACCTTCTCCTAAAAGTGAGCTGGGTTTCCTCCTGCGTCTTATAGTCCCACTATACTGGAGTCTCTGGAGACAAATGCCTGTGCAGGGAAAACACTTTCAGCCTTGCTCCCCTCCCTTCTCTGAAATCCAATACTCGGGGCCCCTTTTCAGAGCCACACTGATCTTCCATCAGAGGTGGGGGGATGGCATGGTCCATGTGAAAGCAATGATATACATGATATAATAGAACTTTACCTATCATCTGAATCCCATCATATTACAGACGCCAATAGATGGATTTCAATGTAAACTCCTTTTTCATTTGAATATGTTAATCAGGGAATCCTACAGTGTAAAGGACTTCCATTCCTAACTTATACATACTTAAACCTTTATGTACTAAATGCATGTGAGACCTTATCCTCATACAACCTAGGGGGAGGGGTGCAAGCCAACGTACGACTAATTGACACCACATGTCCCTAGAATATACAGACTAAGCCATGTCTATGTAAATACACACATACTGTATATATATATATATACAGTGGGGATGGAAAGTTTGGGCACCCCAGCTAAAAATTTGTATTAATGTGCATAAAGAAGCCAAGGAAAGATGGAAAAATCTCCAAAAGACATCAAATTACAGATTAGACATTCTTATAATATGTCAACAAAAGTTAGATTTTATTTCCATCATTTACACTTTCAAAATAACAGAAAACAAAAAAATGGCGTCTGCAAAAGTTTGGGCCCCCTGCAGAGTTAATATCTTGTACTGCCCCCTTTGCCAAGTATCACAGCTTGTAAACACTTTTTGTAGCCAGCCAAGAGTCTTTCAATTCTTGTTTGAGGTATCTTTGCCCATTCTTCCTTACAAAAGTCTTCCAGTTCTTTGAGATTTCTGGGCTGTCTGTCACGCACGGCTCTTTTAAGGTCTATCCATAGATTTTCAATTATGTTGAGGTCAGGAGATTGTGAAGGCCATGGCAAAACCTTCAGTTTACGCCTCTTGATGTAATCCCCCGTGGATTTCGAGGTGTGTTTAGGATCATTATCCATTTGTAGAAGCCATCCTCTCTTTAACTTCAGCTTTTTCACAGATGGCATCAAGTTACCATCCAAAATTTGCTGAAATTTTATTGAATCCATTTTTCCTTCTACTCGTGAGATGTTCCCTGTGCCACTGGCTGCAACACAACCCCAAAGCATGATTGATCCAACCCCATGCTTCACAGTTGGACAGAGGTTCTTTTCATTCAATTCTGTGCCCCTTCTTCTCCAAACGTACCTTTGCTCATTCCGGCCAAAAAGTTCAATTTTAACCTCATCGGTCCACAGAACTTGTTTCCAAAATGCATCAGGCTTGTCTATATGTTCATTTGCAAAGTTCAAACGATGATTTTTGTGGTGAGGACGTAGAAGAGGTTTTCTTCTGATGACTCTTCCATGAAGACTATATTTGTACAAGTATCTCTTCATAGTGGAATAGTGACCACAACTCCAGTGTCTGCCAGATCTTTCTGGAGGGATTGTGCAGTCAAACGTGGGTTTTGAATTGTTTTTCTCACAATCCTGCAAGCTGTTCTGTCTGATATTTTTCTTGGTCTTCCAGATCTTGCTTTAACTTCCACTGTTCCTGATGACTGCCATTTCTTAATTACATTCCGAACAGAGGATATTGACATCTGAAAACGCTTTGCTATCTTCTTATAGCCTTCTCCAGCTTTGTGAGCGTCAATTATTTTCAGTTTCAGTTTTCTAGACAACTGCTTAGAAGAACCCATGGTGCTGATTGTTGGGGCAAGGTCAGATGAGTCTGGGCATTTAAAACCTTTGAGATTGACATCACCTGGTCTTCCCAGACGATGATTGAGAACAATCCATGACACTGGCAGGTCTCAGCTTTGCAAAGGGGGCAGTGCATGCTATAAATTCTGCAGGGTGCCCAAACTTTTGCAGACGCCATTTTTTTGTTTTCTGTTATTTTGAAAGTGTAAATGATGGAAATAAAATCTAACTTTTGTTGACATATTATAAGAATGTCTAATCTGTAATTTGATGCCTTTTGGAGATTCTTCCATCTTTCCTTAGCTTCTTTATGCCCATTAATACAAATTTTTAGCTGGGGTGCCCAAACTTTTGATCCCCACTGTACACACACAGAGGCATACCTCGGTTTAGGAATTTAATTTGTTCTGCGGGACTTTTTGTATAGCAAAAAATTCATAAACCAAAACACGGTTTCCCATAGGAATGCATTGAAAACCAATTAATCTGTTCCGGAGGTCAGAAAAAGTAACCGCCACTAAAATACTGCAGGAGGTATTTGATGGAGTCATGCGGTATTTTAGTAGTGACAACCATGCGGCAATGTTTCAGCTGTCTGCAGGGTTCCCCACTGACAGCTGAATGTAAAAGAATTGCCGGCAATTAAAAAAATTATTAAAAAACTGCATGGTGTCCCCCCTCCCATCCATACCAGGTCTGGTATGGATTTTGAGGGGAACTCCCACGCCCAAATTTTTATAAAAAATGGCTTGGGGGTCCCCCCAAATCCATACCAGACCCTTATCCGAGCATGCAGCCCAGCAGGTCAGGAAAGGGGGGAGCAAGCACACCCCCAAACCATACCAAGCCACATGCCCTCAACATGGGGAGGTGCTTTGGGGCAGGAGGGGCTCCTCACAAAGCACCTTGTAACCATGTTGATTGGAACAAGGGCCTCTTCTCCCCAACCCTTGCCAGTGGTTTTGGGGGTCTGTGGGCAGGGGGCTTATCAGAATCTGGAAGGCCCCTTTAGCAAAGGAGACCCGAGATCCCGCCCCCCCCATGTGAAGGAGTATGGGGTACATGGTACCGCTACACATTCACAAAAAAACAAAAAGTGTAGTGTGAAAAAAGACAGGACAGGGTCTGTGACAAGTCCTCTATTAAAGAAAAAACTAAGAGAATGTCCCCCGCAGTAGATCCAACACCAATCACAATGTCCGCCATCACCGCCACTGCCGCTGCAGCACCAGTAAAATAAAAAAAAAGGCTCTGTTTCAGATGATGGGAGCCCCCCCGCCCCAAAGCACCCCCCATGTTGAGGGCATGTGGCCTGATATGGTACGGGGGGGCACTCGCTCGTCCCCCTCCCCTTTCCTGACCTGCCGGGCTGCATGCTAGGATAAGGGTCTGGTATGTATTTTGTGGTGCCCCCACACCATTTTTTTTTCATTTTGGCATGGGAGTTCTGACACTGGGGGAAACTGACTTGGTGTCACTGACATCCCCAGTGACACCAATACAGTGATCAGTGCTAAAAAAAAAAGCACTGACACTGTGCTAATGACACTGGGCAGGAAGGGGTTAACATGAGGGGCGATCAAAGGGTTAGCTGTTTGCTGGGACTGTTTTACTAGGGTGGGGGGGGGTCAAAGGATGCATTGAGGTGCTGGGACAGTAAAGGGAACTCTTGGACAGATTGTCGGTGACAACTGCCTGCTGAGGTCTAATTAACACAAAACTAAAAGAAGATTGTAGCTCTGTTGAGGGGGTTAGAAGGAAGTTGGTGGGGGGCAGAGAGGAACATTATGGAGATCTGCACTGACCTTGGGACCATTGAGGGACCAGTAATGGTAGCTGTACTGTAGATCTGCTTCATTGCCGGGTTCAGCTCCATTACCACCACCAAGTGATCTTCCATATACCAGCAAAGACAAGGGTGAAGCTCAAAATCTCATTCAGTCATCTTCCATGAGAACATGCCCCCCCCTCTGCCTTGTCCCACACCATCCCCCATCCTGTGTCAGTGTGCAGGGGGGCGCAGGAGAATATTCTAGTCTGCTGGTCTATATTAAGTAGGGTGGGAGAGGAGGGGGAGGGGTATTAGGATTCATGTCATGTATGTCAGCTGTCTGCATCATTATTGGCCCCAGACCTGCATTCCGGACAGTTCAGTGTACAGACAGAGGGGGGATTTACTAAATACAACTAGGCTGTTCACTTTACACTTTTCACAGAACTTTCCCCCGGAGCTTAGTGAATGCGGTGAAATCTGACTTTACAAAGAATGTCCAATCACATGCAAAGAAAATGTAAAAAAATGCAATTTTGCTTCCACATGATTGGATGATGGAAGTCAGGAGAGCTTCACCTCATTACCCGACCCCTCGTCTACTAAGGTACATTTCTTATCCTTCTGGTATTCAAGGGGTTAAACACAAATGAGGTTTGTATTATTATTTCAGCCAGCGGTCATGTAAAATTGATCCGGGCAGCTATAGAAGCAGCCAATCACTTTACAGTACAGAGAATGTGCCGCCCCTCCCCCCTGCTGGTGCCTGCCGTGTTTCCTCCAGGATGTCCAGGACGGAGGAACATCGGTAAACCACTTCATCTTACTAAGCAGGAGGAGCTTGGAGAGGATCTGATCCCCCGATCTCATCTGTGATGAATGAACCCCGAAATGACAAACATTCTGTCACTTCCAGGTTCAGAGCCGCCATTCCCAGGAGCCGGAGTCACAAGTTTTTTTCCTTTTTCGGGGTAGCGATGGCGGCGGGCATTGTGAGTGACGTTGGATCTACTTCGGGGGACATTTTTTACATTTTTATTTTTAATAAAGGACTTGTCACAGAAGGTCTCCTGTCATTATTTACACATTTTTTCTTGTGAATGAGTAACTGTAACATGTACTCCATACTCATTCACATGGGGGGGCTTTCAGATTCCGATAAGACCCCAGCATACAGAAAATTGGAAGGACAGGGGGCAGTGTGGGGGACAGTAGGGAGGACAGGGGGCATTGTGGGGGACAGTAGGGAGGACAGAAGGCATTGTGGGGGACAGAAGGGAGGACAGGGGGCAGTGTAGTGACAGTAGGGAGGACAGGGGGCATTGTGGGGGACAGTAGGGAGGACAGGGGGCAGTGTAGTGACAGTAGGGAGGACAGGGGGCATTGTGGGGGACAGTAGGGAGGACAGGGGGCATTGTGGGGGACAGTAGGGAGGACAGGGGGCATTGTGGGGGACAGTAGGGAGGACAGGGGGCAGTGTGGGGACAGTAGGGAGGACAGAAGGCATTGTGGGGGACAGAAGGGAGGACAGGGGGCAGTGTAGTGACAGTAGGGAGGACAGGGGGCATTGTGGGGGACAGTAGGGAGGACAGGGGGCATTGTGGGGGACAGTAGGGAGGACAGGGGGCAGTGTAGGGACAGTAGGATAGACAGGAGGCAGTGTGGGGGACAGTAGGGAGGACAGGGGGCAGTGTGGGGGACAGTAGGGAGGACAGGGGTGTGACGGGAGTGACTTTTGGGGGTGGGGGGACCGCTTGGTCAGCTCATGTCCCCCTCATTATGTTTAAGGCACCCTGTGCCTGTTAAGGGTTACAGGGTGTGTATG
Source organism: Staurois parvus (assembly GCF_062004578.1). Lineage (NCBI taxonomy): Eukaryota > Metazoa > Chordata > Amphibia > Anura > Ranidae > Staurois > Staurois parvus. The sequence continues at coordinate 235,131 of NW_028318434.1, read as the reverse complement.
TGAATGTCTGAGTCCTGTGTATAGTGTGTTGTCTTTTGTCTAGGCCACATGGCTGTCCATTGTCTGTTTACCATGTGCTACCCCCCATTGTGCTGTGTCTCCCTGTCCAGTGAACTATTATGGGATGTACTGTTTGTGTATTGGTGTGGGGGTTGGTCAATGTCTTTTGCCACATGGTTGCATCCCATTGTTCTGTGTCTGGTTGGATGGGGAGGGGTGATGAGGTATGTCCTGTCCCTGATTGTCTTTCCCCGCCCTCTGTATAAAACATGTTTTGTGAAAAATAAAGAGTAGTTGACTTCCTGTTTTAGTAGGAGCTGGGGTGTTGTGTCTATTTTCCTGAGGGATTTCCAGGGTGTGGTCCGTGGATGGTGTTCGGACAGGGGAAGTTGTGCTATAACGGAAAAACTCAGTGCGGTCTGGGTTCCGGTTCCGTTACAAGGGGGCATTGTGGGGAACAGTAGGAAGGACAGGGGACATTGTGGGGGACAGTAGGGAGGACAGGGGGCATTGTGGGGGACAGTAGGGAGGACAGGAGGCAGTGTGGGGGACAGTAGGGAGGACAGGGGGCATTGTGGGGAACAGTAGGAAGGACAGGGGACATTGTGGGGGACAGTAGGGAGGACAGGGGGCATTGTGGGGGACAGTAGGGAGGACATGGGGCATTGTGGGGGACAGTAGGGAGGACAGGGGGCAGTGTAGGACAGTAAGAAGGACAGGGGGCAGTGTGGGGACAGTAGGGAGGACATGGGGCATTGTGGGGGACAGTAGGGAGGACATGGGGCATTGTGGGGGACATTAGGGAGGACAGGGGGCAGTGTGGGGACAGTAGGGAAGACAGGGGGCATTGTGGGGACAGTAGGGAGGACAGGGGGCAGTGTGGGGACAGTAGGGAAGACAGGGGCAGTGTGGGGGACAGTAGGGAGGACAGGAGGCAGTGTGGGGGACAGTAGGGAGGACAGGAGGCAGTGTGGGGGACAGTAGGGAGGACAGGGGGCATTGTGGGGGACAGTAGGGAGGACAGAAGGCATTGTGGGGGACAGTAAGGAGGACAGGGGACATTGTGGGGGACAGTAGGGAGGACAGGGGGCATTGTGGGGGACAGTAGGGAGGACAGGGGGCATTGTGGGGGACAGTAGGGAGGACAGGGGGCATTGTGGGGGACAGTAGGGAGGACAGGGGGCAGTGTGGGGACAGTAGGGAGGACAGAAGGCATTGTGGGGGACAGAAGGGAGGACAGGGGGCAGTGTAGTGACAGTAGGGAGGACAGGGGGCATTGTGGGGGACAGTAGGGAGGACAGGGGGCATTGTGGGGGACAGTAGGGAGGACAGGGGGCAGTGTAGGGACAGTAGGATAGACAGGAGGCAGTGTGGGGGACAGTAGGGAGGACAGGGGGCAGTGTGGGGGACAGTAGGGAGGACAGGAGGCAGTGTGGGGGACAGTAGGGAGGACAGGGGGCATTGTGGGGAACAGTAGGAAGGACAGGGGGCATTGTGGGGGACAGTAGGGAGGACAGGGGGCATTGTGGGGGACAGTAGGGAGGACATGGGGCATTGTGGGGGACAGTAGGGAGGACAGGGGGCAGTGTAGGACAGTAAGAAGGACAGGGGGCAGTGTGGGGACAGTAGGGAGGACATGGGGCATTGTGGGGGACAGTAGGGAGGACATGGGGCATTGTGGGGGACATTAGGGAGGACAGGGGGCAGTGTGGGGACAGTAAGAAGGACAGGGGGCAGTGTGGGGACAGTAGGGAGGACAGGGGGCAGTGTGGGGACAGTAGGGAAGACAGGGGCAGTGTGGGGGACAGTAGGGAGGACAGGAGGCAGTGTGGGGGACAGTAGGGAGGACAGGAGGCAGTGTGGGGGACAGTAGGGAGGACAGGGGGCATTGTGGGGAACAGTAGGAAGGACAGGGGGCATTGTGGGGGACAGTAGGGAGGACAGGAGGCAGTGTGGGGGACAGTAGGGAGGACTGGGGGCATTGTGGGGGACAGTAGGGAGGACAGGGGGCATTGTGGGGGACAGTAGGGAGGACAGGAGGCAGTGTGGGGGACAGTAGGGAGGACAGGAGGCAGTGTGGGGGACAGGGGGCATTGTGGAGGACAGTAGGGAGGACAGAAGGCATTGTGGGGGACAGTAAGGAGGACAGGGGACATTGTGGGGGACAGTAGGAAGGACAGGGGGCATTGTGGGGGACAGTAGGGAGGACAGGGGGAAGTGTAGGGACAGTAGGGAGGACAGGGGGCATTGTGGGGGACAGTAGGGAGGACAGGGGGCATTGTGGGGGACAGTAGGGAGGACAGGGGGCAGTGTGGGGGACAGTAGGGAGGACAGGGGGCATTGTGGGGAACAGTAGGAAGGACAGGGGGCATTGTGGGGGACAGTAGGGAGGACAGGGGGCATTGTGGGGGACAGTAGGGAGGACAGGGGGCAGTGTAGGGACAGTAGGGAGGACAGGGGGCAGTGTGGGGACAGTAGGAAAGACAGGGGCAGTGTGGGGGACAGTAGGGAGGAAAGGGGGCATTGTGGGGAACAGTAGGAAGGACAGGGGGCATTGTGGGGGACAGTAGGGAGGACAGGAGGCAGTGTGGGGGACAGTAGGGAGGACAGGGGGCATTGTGGGGGACAGTAGAGAGGACAGGGGGCATTGTGGGGGACAGTAGGGAGGACAGGAGGCAGTGTGGGTGAGAGTAGGGAGGACAGGAGGCAGTGTGGGGGACAGTAGGGAGGAAAGGGGGCAGTGTGGTAGACAGTAGGGAGGACAGGGGGCATTGTGGGGGACAGTAGGGAGGACAGGGGGCATTGTGGGGGACAGTAGGGAGGACAGGGGGCATTATAGGGACAGTAGGGAGGACAGGGGGCAATATGGGGAAGTGTAGGGAGGACAGGGGGCATTGTGGGGACAGTGGGGAGGACAAGGGGCAATATGGGGAAGAGTAGGCAGGACAGGGGGCAGTGTGGGGGACAGTAGGGAGGACAGGGGGCAGTGTGGGGACAGTAGGGAGGACAGGAGGCATTGTGGGGGATAGAAGGTAGGACAGGAGGCAGTGTGGGGACAGTAGGGAGGACAGGAGGAATTGTGGGGACAGTAGGGAGGACAGGAGGCATTGTGGGGGATAGAAGGGAGGACAGGAGGCAGTGTGGGAACAGGAGGGAGGACAGGAGGCATTGTGGGGGATAGAAGGTAGGACAGGAGGCAGTGTGGGGGACAGTAGGGAGCACAGGAGGCATTATAGGGACAGTAGGGAGGACAGAGGGCAATGTGGGGAAGAGTAGGGAGGACAGGGGGCATTGTGGGGAAGAGTAGGGAGGACAGGGGGCATTGTGGGGGACAGTAGAGAGGACAGGGGGCATTATAGGGACAGTAGGGAGGACAGGGGGCAATATGGGGAATAGTAGGGAGGACAGGGGGCATTATGGGGACAGTGGGAAGGACAGGGGGCATTGTGGGGGACAGTAGGGAGGACAGGGGGCAATATGGGGAAGAGTAGGCAGGACAGGGGGCAGTGTGGGGGACAGTAGGGAGGACAGGGGGCAGTGTGGGGACAGTAGAGAGGACAGGAGGAATTGTGGGGACAGTAGGGAGGACAGGAGGATTGTGGGGGATAGAAGGTAGGACAGGAGGCAGTGTGGGGGACAGTAGGGAGGACAGGAGGCAGTGTGGGGGACAGTAGGGAGGACAGGGGGCATTATAGGGACAGTAGGGAGGACAGAGGGCAATGTGGGGAAGAGTAGGGAGGACAGGGGGCATTGTGTGGGATAGAAGGTAGGACAGGGGGCAGTGTGGGGACAGTAAGGAGGACAGGGGGCAGTGTGGGGGACAGTAGGGAGGACAGGGAGAATTGTGGGGGACAGTAGGGAGAAAAGGGAGCACTAAAGGGAACGGGGAGGACAGGGCACAGTGCGGGGACAATAGTGAGGATAGGGAGCAGCGTGGGGACAGTAGGGAGGACGGGGCAGCGTGGGGACAGTAGGGAGGACAGGGGGCAGTGTGGGGGACAGTAGGGAGGACAGGGGGCAGTGTGGGGGATAGTAGGGAGGACAGGGGGCAGTGTAGGGAGATTTGGGAGGACAGGGGGCATTGTGGGGGACAGGGGACATTATGGGGGACAGTAGGGAGGACAGGGAAAATTTTGGGGGACAGTAGGGAGGACAGGGGACATTGTGGGGGACAGTAGGGAGGGCAGGGAACATTGTGGGGGACAGTAGGGAGGGCAGGGAACATTGTGGGGAACAGTAGGGAGGACAGGGGGAATTGTGGGGGACAGAAGGGAGGACAGGGGGAATTGTGGGGGACAGGGGGCACTGAGGGGAAAGGGAGGACAGGGCGCAGTGTGGGGACAATATTGAGGATAGGGAGTAGTTTGTAGGACAGTAGGGAGGACAGGAGGCAGTGTGGGGGACAGGGGGCATTGTGGGGATAGAAGGTAGGACAGGGGGCATTGTGGGGATAGAAGGTAGGACAGGGGGCATTGCATGGGCAGTAGGGAGGACAGGGGTACAGTGCAGTAACGGTAGGGAGGATAGGGGTACAGTGCAGTAATGGTAGGGAGGAGAGGGGGTAGTGTGAGAGGCAGTAGGGAGGACAGGGGGCATTGTGGGGACAGTAGGGAGGACAGGGGGCACTGAGGGGACAGTAGGGAGGACAGGGGGCATTGTGGGGACAGTAGTGGGGATAGGTAGCAGTGTGAGGGACAGTAGAGAGGACAGGGGGCACTGTGGGGGACAGTAGGAAAGACAAGGAGCAGTGCAGAGACAGTAGGGAGTACAGGAGGCATTATGGAAAGTAGGAAAGACAAGGGGGAGTGAGGTTAAAGTAGGGAGGAAAGGAGGCAATGTTGGGACAGTAGGGGGGGCAGTGTAGGGACATTTGGGAGGACAGGGGGCATTGTGGGGACAGTAGGGAGGACAGGGGACAGTGTGGGGGACAGTAAGGAGGACAGGGGGCAGTGCGGGGGACAGTAGGGAGGATAGGGGACATTGTGGGGGACATTAGGGAGGACAGGAGGCAGTGTAGGGACATTTGGGAGGACAGGGGGCATTGTGGGGGACAGTAGGGAGGACAGGAGGCAGTGTAGGGACATTTGGGAGGACAGGGGGCATTGTGGGGGACAGTAGGGAGGACAGGGGACAGTGTGGGGGACAGTAGGGAGGACAGGAGGCAGTATGGGGGACAGTAGGGAGGACAGGAGGCAGTATGGGGGACATTAGGGAGGACAGGGAGCAGTGTGGGGGACAGTAGGGAATACAGGGGGCATTGTGGGGGACAGTAGGGATGACAGGGGGCAGTGTGGGGGACAGTATGGAGGACAGGGGGCAGTGTGGGGGACAGTAGGGAGGACAGGGGGCAGTGTGGGGGACAGTAGGGAGGACAGGGAGCAGTGTGGGGGACAGTGCAGAGGACAGGGGGCATTGTGGAGGACAGTAGGGATGACAAGGGGTTGTGGGGTTGACAGGGGAACAATGAGGGGGTCTGCTGGTTCTTGTAGTTCCCCTGCATTCCGTCACTCCACACTTTTTTATATGAGTGATCCCAGTAATGACGAGTCATGCATACACCACTGTTTTTGGGGTCACACCCCTTCCATGGTATCTGCTCCATGAAAGAGCCCCCCAACAATGCAAAAAAGCAATATGAGTCTGGTGTGGATATTAGGGGGTTAATCACACAAAAATGTTAAATATAGTGTGAGGTCCCTGTAGAAAATCCATAGCGGACCCCCAATCCGAGCATGGAGCCAAGCTGGCCAGGGAAGGGAGTGCCAAGCATGCGGCCAAGCTGGCCAGGAAAGGGAGTGCCAAGCATGCGGCCAAGCTGGCCAGGGAAGGGAGTGCCAGCCAAGCTGGCCAGGGAAGGGAGTGCCAGCCAAGCTGGCCAGGGAAGGGAGTGCCAGGCATGCGGCCCCCTCCTGAACCATATGAGGGGTACTCTGTATAGACCCTCACCAGTCCTCCTCCTGGATTCCTCTAGTCCTCCTTCTCTCCAGGAATGGCTGGGATGAGTCCTTTGGCTTTGAGTGACGGGAAGTGGAGACGTTCTCTTCCTTCTCATGTCCTCTTTACTCTTTCAGAGGGAAACGTTTCCCCACCAATGGAGAGAGATGGAGGGGAGTCTGAAGGTCTTCTCTGGAAGATCCCATTACATTCCACACCCAGACATGGAGATTCCTCCACATGGGAGGTCATGTGACAGCCAAGAAGATTCCCCATTAGAGAGGCCCCCCTCCCCCCACCACCAGATGGATAGAGACTAAGAATAGACAAGACGGGACACTACAGGCTCTACAGACACACTGTGTATATACTGTATATAATACCCGGGACACGAGGAAAGGGGGACGGCACACTGGGGACACCCACAGAGGAGTAGTATGTCCCTTACATTGGTGTCAGTGGAGTAGTATGTCTCTTACATTGGTGTCAGTGAAGTAGTATTTCCCTTAAATTGGTATCAGTGGAGAAATATGTCCTTTACATTGGTGTCAGTGGAGTAGTATGTCCCTTACTTTGGTGTCAGTGGAGTAGTATGTCCCATACTGTGGTGTCAGTGGAGTAGTATGTCCCATACTTTGGTGTCAGTAGAGTAGTATGTCCCTTACATTGGTGTCAGTGGAGTAATATGCCCCTTACATTGGTGTCAGTGGAGTAGTATGTCCTTACATTGGTGTCAGTGGAGTAGTATGTCCCTTACATTGGTGTCAGTGGAGTGGTATGTCCCTTACATTGGTGTCAGTGGAGTGGTATGTCCTTACATTGGTGTCAGTGGAGTGGTATGTCCCTTACATTGGTGTCAGTGGAGTGGTATGTCCCTTACATTGGTGTCAGTGGAGTGGTATGTCCCTTACATTGGTGTCAGTGGAGTGGTATGTCCTTACATTGGTGTCAGTGGAGTAGTATGTCCTTACATTGGTGTCAGTGGAGTGGTATGTCCCTTACATTGGTGTCAGTGGAGTAGTATGTCCCTTACATTGGTGTCAGTGGAGTGGTATGTCCTTATATTGGTGTCAGTGGAGTGGTATGTCCCTTACATTGGTGTCAGTGGAGTAGTATGTCCCTTACATTGGTGTCAGTGGAGTAGTATGTCCTTACATTGGTGTCAGTGGAGTAGTATGTCCCTTACATTGGTGTCAGTGGAGTAGTATGTCCTTACATTGGTGTCAGTGGAGTGGTATGTCCCTTACATTGGTGTCAGTGGAGTGGTATGTCCCTTACATTGGAGTCAGTGGAGTGGTATGTCCTTACATTGGTGTCAGTGGAGTAGTATGTCCTTACATTGGTGTCAGTGGAGTGGTATGTCCCTTACATTGGTGTCAGTGGAGTAGTATGTCCCTTACATTGGTGTCAGTGGAGTGGTATGTCCTTACATTGGTGTCAGTGGAGTAGTATGTCCTTACATTGGTGTCAGTGGAGTGGTATGTCCTTACATTGGTGTCAGTGGAGTGGTATGTACTTACATTGGTGTCAGTGGAGTGGTATGTCCCTTACATTGGAGTCAGTGGAATGGTATGTCCTTACATTGGTGTCAGTGGAGTAGTATGTCCTTACATTGGTGTCAGTGGAGTAGTATGTCCCTTACATTGGTGTCAGTGGAGTAGTATGTCCCTTACATTGGTGTCAGTGGAGTGGTATGTCCTTACATTGGTGTCAGTGGAGTAGTATGTCCTTACATTGGTGTCAGTGGAGTGGTATGTCCTTACATTGGTGTCAGTGGAGTGGTATGTACTTACATTGGTGTCAGTGGAGTAGTATGTCCTTACATTGGTGTCAGTGGAGTAGTATGTCCTTACATTGGTGTCAGTGGAGTGGTATGTCCCTTACATTGGTGTCAGTGGAGTGGTATGTACTTACATTGGTGTCAGTGGAGTAGTATGTCCTTACATTGGTGTCAGTGGAGTAGTATATCTCTCTTACATTGGTGTCAGTGGAGTAGTATGTCCTTACATTGGTGTCAGTTGAGTAGTATGTCCCTTACATTGGAGTCAGTGGGGTAGTATGTCCCTCACATTGGTGTCAGTGGAGTAATATGTCTCTTACATCGGTATCAGTGGAGTAGTATGTCCATTACATTGGTGTCAGTGGAGTAGTATGTCCTTACATTGGTGTCAGTAGAGTAGTATGTCCCTTACATTGGTGTCAGTGGAGTAGTATGTCCCTTACATTGGTGTCAGTTGAGTAGTATGTCCCTTACATTGGTGTCAGTGGAGTAGTATTTCCTTACATTGGAGTCAGTGGAGTGGTATGTCCCTTACATTGGTGTCAGTGGAGTAGAATGCCATTACATGACATGAGTGGTGTCAGTAATCAGTGCTGTGATTATATGACTCCCCCCCCCAGTCCCGGAATCTGATCTCTCCCAGTCCCAGCCTGGAGAACGGGGTCTCTGTGTTTTCTCGGGCTGGGTTGAAATGTGGTGTCAGGTGGAGGGGGAGGGGGTGGTAAATGTAGGAGGGGGGTAGCAGCTGTCCATGGCAGAGAGGAGGACAGACAGAACAACAGCTGCACAAAGTTCCCGGATCCAGAGCCGTGCAGAACATTCACCAGCTGATAGGAGGGGAGTTCACTGACACCGAGGAGCACAGCAAATACATTGCCTTTTTACATACATTGGTGTCAGTGGAGTAGTATGTCCCTTACATTGGTGTCAGTGGAGTAGTATGTCCCTTACATTGTTGTCAGTGGAGTAGTATGTCTCTTACATTGGTGTCAGTGGAGTAGCATGTCCTTACATTGGTGTCAGTGGAGTAGTATGTCCCTTACATTGGTGTCAGTGGAGTAGTATGTCCCTTACATTGGTGTCAGTGGAGTGGTATGTCCTTACATTGGTGTCAGTGGAGTAGTATGTCCCTTACATTGGTGTCAGTGGAGTAGAATGCCATTACATTGGTGTCAGTGGAGTGGTATGTCCCTTACATTGGTGTCAGTGGAGTAGTATGTCCCTTACATTGGTGTCAGTGGAGTAGTATGTCCCTTACATTGGTGTCAGTGGAGTGGTATGTCCCTTACATTGGTGTCAGTGGATTAGTATGTCCTTACATTGGTGTCAGTGGAGTAGAATGCCACTTACATGACATGCGTGGTGTCAGTAATCAGAGCTGTGATTATATGACTTCCCTCTGCCAGTCCCGGAATCTGATCTCTCCCAGTCCCAGCCTGGAGAACGGGGTCTCTGTGTTTTCTTGGACTGGGATGAAATGTGGTGTCAGGTGGAGGGGGAGGGGGTGGTAAATGTAGGAGGGGGGTAGCAGCTGTCCATGGCAGTGAGGAGGACAGACAGAACAACAGCTGCACAAAGTTCCCGGATCCAGAGCCGTGCAGAACATTCACCAGCTGATAGGAGGGGAGATCACTGACACCGAGGAGCACAGCAAACACATTGCCTTTTTACATACATTGGTGTCAGTGGAGTAGTATGTCTCTTACATTGGTGTCAATGGAGTGGTATGTCCCTTACATTGGTGTCAGTGGAGTGGTATGTCCCTTACATTGGTGTCAGTGGAGTAGTATGTCCCTTACATTGGTGTCAGTGGAGTAGTATGTCCTTACATTGGTGTCAGTGGAGTAGTATGTCTCTTACATTGGTGTCAGTGGAGTAGTATGTCCTTACATTGGTTTCAGTGGAGTAGTATGTCCTTACATTGGTGTCAGTGGAGTAGTATATCTCTCTTACATTGGTGTCAGTGGAGTAGTATGTCCTTACATTGGTGTCAGTTGAGTAGTATGTCCCTTACATTGGAGTCAGTGGGGTAGTATGTCCCTCACATTGGTGTCAGTGGAGTAATATGTCTCTTACATCGGTATCAGTGGAGTAGTATGTCCATTACATTGGTGTCAGTGGAGTAGTATGTCCTTACATTGGTGTCAGTAGAGTAGTATGTCCCTTACATTGGTGTCAGTGGAGTAGTATGTCCCTTACATTGGTGTCAGTGGAGTAGTATGTCCCTTACATTGGTGTCAGTGGAGTAGTATGTCCCTTACATTGGTGTCAGTGGAGTAGTATGTCCCTTACATTGGTGTCAGTTGAGTAGTATGTCCCTTACATTGGTGTCAGTGGAGTAGTATTTCCTTACATTGGAGTCAGTGGAGTAGTATGTCCCTTACATTGGTGTCAGTGGAGTAGTATGTCCCTTACATTGGTGTCAGTTGAGTAGTATGTCCCTTACATTGGTGTCAGTGGAGTAGTATGTCCCTTACATTGGTGTCAGTGGAGTAGAATGCCATTACATGACATGAGTGGTGTCAGTAATCAGTGCTGTGATTATATGACTCCCCCCCCCCCCAGTCCCGGAATCTGATCTCTCCCAGTCCCAGCCTGGAGAACGGGGTCTCTGTGTTTTCTCGGGCTGGGTTGAAATGTGGTGTCAGGTGGAGGGGGAGGGGGTGGTAAATGTAGGAGGGGGGTAGCAGCTGTCCATGGCAGAGAGGAGGACAGACAGAACAACAGCTGCACAAAGTTCCCGGATCCAGAGCCGTGCAGAACATTCACCAGCTGATAGGAGGGGAGATCACTGACACCGAGGAGCACAGCAAACACATTGCCTTTTTACATACATTGGTGTCAGTGGAGTAGTATGTCCCTTACATTGGTGTCAGTGGAGTAGTATGTCTCTTACATTGGTGTCAGTGGAGTAGTATGTCCTTACATTGGTGTCAGTGGAGTAGTATGTCCCTTACATTGGTGTCAGTGGAGTAGTATGTCCCTTACATTGGTGTCAGTGGAGTGGTATGTCCTTACATTGGTGTCAGTGGAGTAGTATGTCCCTTACATTGGTGTCAGTGGAGTAGAATGCCATTACATTGGTGTCAGTGGAGTGGTATGTCCCTTACATTGGTGTCAGTGGAGTAGTATGTCCCTTACATTGGTGTCAGTGGATTAGTATGTCCTTACATTGGTGTCAGTGGAGTAGAATGCCACTTACATGACATGCGTGGTGTCAGTAATCAGAGCTGTGATTATATGACTTCCCTCTGCCAGTCCCGGAATCTGATCTCTCCCAGTCCCAGCCTGGAGAACGGGGTCTCTGTGTTTTCTTGGACTGGGATGAAATGTGGTGTCAGGTGGAGGGGGAGGGGGTGGTAAATGTAGGAGGGGGGTAGCAGCTGTCCATGGCAGAGAGGAGGACAGACAGAACAACAGCTGCACAAAGTTCCCGGATCCAGAGCCGTGCAGAACATTCACCAGCTGATAGGAGGGGAGATCACTGACACCGAGGAGCACAGCAAACACATTGCCTTTTACATCCATTATTATTATTATTATACAGGATTTATAAAGCCCCGATAGTTGGCTCAGCGCTGTACATTACAGAGGGGACAGAACATGTGACAGAACAATACCAATACAATGTGATACATGAGGGGATCGAGGGCCCTGATCCTGGGAGCTTACAATCTAGGAGGGGAGGATGGTGGTACAGGAGGAGATAGCTGTGGGGGATGGGGTGGTAGGAAGAGTGGAGGAGGTCGGCAGTTAGCAGGGGGTGGGGTTGGCTTCCCTGAAGAGATGGGTTTTCAGGGGGCGCCTAAAGGAGAGGAGAGTAGGTGATAATCTGATGGGTTGGGGTAGGGAGTTCCAGAGGATGGGTTAACAAATAATCAAAGGTCGTCCTGCGCTATAAATGGAAGTAGAACCTCTCCTTAAGCTGCCGACACTCACCAACTGACACCTAAAACAGTGTAAATGACACCAATAAATAGTGTAACTCATAATAAATACTAAATACAAATATGTGACAATTCATAGAATACAACCTGAACCAATCACAATTCATACAATAAACGTCTTCATAGCAACAGTGTAACAATATATAAGTCGTGTCATACTGCTACTAAATATCCGTGTTCCATGATGGACACGCGTGTTCACACTGCAAATACATAGAACACGTGTGTAAACATGAACTCCCGTGCTCACACACCTACTGTATAAATAATGGACATGCGTGTTCACGCTGTAAATACATAGAACACGTGTGTAAACATGAACTCCCGTGCTCACACCCCCACTGTATAAATAATGGACACGCGTGTTCACGCTGTAAATACATAGAACACGTGTGTAAACATGAACTCCCGTGCTCACACACCTACTGTATAAATAATGGACACGCGTGTTCACACTGTAAATACATAGAACACGTGTGTAAACATGAACTCCCGTGCTCACACACCTACTGTATAAATAATGGACACGCGTGTTCACACTGTAAATACATAGAACACGTGTGTAAACATGAACTCCCGTGCTCACACACTACTGTATACATAATAACGAGGTATTTATAAACCTTTCTATACATAAAGTGCTATAGAGCCAAAACAGTGCAAACAACTGTCCACTCTGTGCAACAATGATTGGGCCAAAATCTTCTCCTATTGGGGCTAGATTGCCCCCTCCCCCCAGTGACCCCTAGGGGCCAACACCCTGGATCCTTACCTCTTATGGGCCGCTTCCTTCAGTAGATCTCCTTGTGGGGCTCCTATCAGCGGTGATCAGCCAAGGTGTGTGTGAAGGACAATGGTCACCAATGTGACGGACTCTTTCCTTGCAGGAACATGCAGAGGTCCCATCTCCATAGTCCCCTTTAAATGTCGGCTTTCACAGATCTTTCTGCTCCTTCACTTCACAGCAGCAATATTTGTGTTCCAACACAGCGCAGCTTTGGGGTAGAACAATGCCAGCTTTACGTGGAAATGGTGTCCAACACAGACAGCGTGAAAGGTGTACATGGTCACAGCACTTACTGCCATCGAAATACAGCCACGCCCTAGATTTCTATATCCCGAGGATGGGAGACACCCTGGGGAAGTCCTGGAGGAGGGCGTGGGAGGAGGAGACCAGGGAACTAGAGGGGAGGAGGAGACCAGGGAACTAGAGAGAAGGAGGAGACCAGGGAACTAGAGGGGAGGAGGAGACCAGGGAACTAGAGAGAAGGAGGAGGAGACCAGGGAACTAGAGAGAAGGAGGAGACCAGGGAACTAGAGAGAAGGAGGAGACCAGAGAACTAGAGAGAAGGAGGAGACCAGGGAACTAGAAAGAAGGAGGAGACCAGGGAACTAGAGAGAATGAGGAGACCAGGGAACTAGGGAGAAGGAGGAGACCAGGGAACTAGAGAGAAGGAGGTGACCAGGGAACTAGAGGGGAGGAGGAGACCAGGGAACTAGAGGGGAGGAGGAGACCAGGGAACTAGAGAGAAGGAGGAGACCAGGGAACTAGAGAGAAGGAGGTGACCAGGGAACTAGAGGGGAGGAGGAGACCAGGGAACTAGAGGGGAGGAGGAGACCAGGGAACTAGAGAGAAGGAGGAGACCAGGGAACTAGAGAGAAGGAGGAGACCAGGGAACTAGAGGGGAGGAGGAGACCAGGGAACTAGAGAGAAGGAGGAGGAGACCAGGGAACTAGAGAGAAGGAGGAGACCAGGGAAATAGAGAGAAGGAGGAGGAGACCAGGGAACTAGAGGGGAGGAGGAGACCAGGGAACTAGAGAGAAGGAGGAGGAAACCAGGGAACTAGAGGGGAGGAGGAGACCAGGGAACTAGAGGGGAGGAGGAGACCAGGGAACTAGAGAGAAGGAGGAGACCAGGGAACTAGAGTGGAGGAGGAGACCAGAGAACTAGAGAGAAGGAGGAGACCAGGGAACTAGAGACAAGGAGGAGACCAGGTAACTAGAGGGGAGGAGGAGACCAGAGAACTAGAGAGAAGGAGGTCTTGTGAGGAGCGGAGTGTGCGTGTTGGGTGGTACTTGGATATTAGGTCAGTGATGTAGTTCGGGGCAGTATGGTGGACGGCTTTGTACGTCAGTGTTAGGATTTTGTATCTGATCCGTTGTGCAATCGGAAGCCAGTGGAGGGATTGGCAGAGGGGGGTGGAGGCCAGTGGAGGGATTGGCAGAGGGGGGTGGAGGACACTGAGTGGAGGCCAGTGGAGGGATTGGCAGAGGGGGGTGGCGGACACTGAGTGGAGGCCAGTGGAGGGATTGGCAGAGAGGGGTGGAGGACACTGAGTGGAGGCCAGTGGAGGGATTGGCAGAGGAGGGTGGAGGACACTGAGTGGAGGCCAGTGGAGGGATTGGTAGAGGGGGGTGGAGGACACTGAGTGGAGGTCAGTGGAGGGATTGGTAGAGGGGGTGGAGAACACTGAGTGGAGGCCAGTGGAGGGATTGGCAGAGGGGGTATGTGACGGGAGTGACTTTTGGGGGTGGGGGGACCTCTGTATCATCTCCCCAAATCATTATGTTTAACCCACCCTGTGCCTGTTAAGGGTTACAGGGTGTGTATGTGAATGTCTGAGTCCTGTGTGTTGTCCTTTGTCTAGGGCACATGGCTGTCCATTGTCTGTTTACCATGTGCTACCCCCCATTGTGCTGTGTCTCTCTGTCTAGTGAACTATTATGGGATGTACTGTTTGTGTATTGGTGTGGGGGTTGGTCAGTGTCCTTTGCCACATGGTTGCATCCCATTGTTCTGTGTCTAGTTGGATGGGGAGGGGTGATGAGGTGTTTCCTGCCTATACTGTAGCCCTTCCCACTGAGAGGGTGGGCTGATGATGTATGTCCTGTTCCTGGATGTGTTTCCCCGCCCTCTGTATAAAACATGTTTTGTGTAAAATAAAGAGGAGTTGGCTTCCTGTTTTAGTAGGAGCTGGGGTGTTGTGTCTATTTTCCTGAGGGATTCAAGGGTGTGGTCCGTGGATGGTGTTCGGACAGGGGAAGTTGCAGGATAACGGAATATACCCAAGTGCGGTCGGGTACCGGTTCCGTTACAGGGTAGGAGGACACTGAATGGAGGCCAGTGGAGGGATTGGCAGAGAGGGGTGGAGGACACTGAGTGGAGGCCAGTGAAGGGATTGGCAGAGGGGGGTGGCGGACACTGAGTGGAGGCCAGTGGAGGGATTGGCAGAGAGCGGTGGAGGACACTGAGTGGAGGCCAGTGGAGGGATTGGCAGAGGGGGTGGCGGACACTGAGTGGAGGCCAGTGGAGGGATTGGCAGAGAGCGGTGGAGGACACTGAGTGGAGGCCAGTGGAGGGATTGGCAGAGAGGGGTGGAGGACACTGAGTGGAGGCCAGTGGAGGGATTGGCAGAGAGGAGTGGAGGACACTGAGTGGAGGTCAGTGGAGGGATTGGCAGAGGGGGGTGGCGGAGATGGAGCGGTTGGAAAGGTGAATGAGTCTGGCAGCCGTATTCAGGATGGACTGAAGCGGGATAACCAGCGGTGAGGCAGGCCAGTGAGGAGGGAGTTGCAGTAGTCGAGTCGTGATATGATGAGGGAGTGGATGAGCTGTTTAGTGGTTTCTGGGGTTAGGAACGTGCAGATTTTGGCGATGTTGCAGAGGTGGAGTCTGCATGTTGCGGAGGTGGAGTCTGCGTGTTGTGGAGGTGGAGTCTGCACGAGTTTGTTAAAGATTGGACTTGGGGCTGGAAGGATAGGTTGGAGTCCAGAATGACACCAAGTACTCTGGCCTGCGGGGCGGGCCTGATAGTGGCATTGTTGGACGTGCTGGAGAGGATGGGGGGGGGGGGGGCGCAGGCTGGGGGGAAGACTAGGAGCTCGGTTTTGGAGAGGTTCAGTTTAAGGAAGTGGAGCGACTTCCAGTCTGATATGTCGCTCAGTAGGTGTGTGATTCGGGCAGAGACTGAGGGGGTAAGGCAAGCGGTCGAGAGATAGATTTGTGTGTTGTCGGCATAGAGGTGGTAGTTGGAGCCGTGAGAGTGTATGAGTTGGCCAAGAGAGGAGGTGTAGATTGAGAAGAGAAGGGGCCTGAGGATGGAGCCTTGAGGGACCCCAACAGAGAGGAGGAGTGAGGGGGAGGTGGTAGCATTATAGGTAACGCTGAACGAGCGTTGTGACAGGTAGGATGAGAGCCAGGAGAGAGCAGAATCTCTGAGGCTGAGGGAGTGTAGTATTTTGAGGAGGAGGGGGTGGTGGACTGTGTCGAAGGCCGCAGAGAGGTCAAGGATTAGGAGCACTGAATGGTGGCCATTAGCTTTGGTGGTTAGCAGGTCGTTGGAGAGTTTGAGTAAGGCAGTTTCGGTGGAGTGTAGGGGATGGAAGCCGGACTGTAGGGCATCGAGGAGGTTGTTGTCGTTGAGGTGAGAGCATAGGCGGGTGTAGACGAGGCGCTCGAGGAGTTTAGATGTAAATGGGAGCAGGGAGATGGGTCTGAGGTTGTTCAGGTCATTGGGGTCCAGGGAGGGCTTTTTAAGTATGGGAGTGATGTGCGCATGCTTCAGAGGGGAGGGGAATGCGCCCGAAGGGAGGGAGAGATTAAAGATGTGGGTGAGGGAGCATAGGATGGAGGGGGAGGAAGGTTGTAGGAGTTGTGAGGGGACAAGGAGTCGAGGTGGCAGGTGGTGAGGCGGGCATTAGAGAATACCTTGGTGACCTCCTTGATGGTAGTAAGCTCAAAGGAGTGGAGTGTTGAGGGGGCTTCAGTGTGAGGGATGTTGGGTGGGGTGGAGATCTGAACAGTGGTGAGGCTGAGGGAGAGCGGTGATGGGGGGGTTGCTGTGTGAGAGGGGATGGGTGGGGAGGAGGTCTGGGCAGTGGCGATGTCCCTACAAATTGCGTCAATCTTATTTTTGAAGTGATTGGCAATCTCAAGGGCAGTGAGTGAGGTGCTGGGTGGAGGTGGGGGTGGCGAGAGTAGAGAGTTGAAGGTGGAGAAGAGTCGGCAAGGATTGGAGGAGAGGGCCTTGATGAGGGTCAGGAAGTAGGCTTGTTTGGCTGCGTGGAGGGAGGAGGTGTAGGTGTGGAAGGCAGATTTGTAGCGGGTGAAGGCTTGTTGGGATTTGGTTTTGCACCATAGTTGCTCCAGGGCACGACTGTGTCGTTTGAGGGTTTTGGTGTGATCAGTGTGCCAGGGCTGGAGCGGTCGGGGTTTGATGTTGCGTGTGGTTAAAGGCGCTAGTGAGTCAAGGGCTGTTGAGAGCGCGTTGTTGTAGGCAGTCATAGCCAAGTCGGGGCAGGACAGAGAGGAGGATGCTGTCATGGAGTTGATCAGCTGCAGAGTGGAGGGGGGCAGGGTTAAGGTTGCGGAGGTTACGGCTGGTAGTAGTGTGACATTTGGAGGGGTAGGCGTTGGAGGACGAGGAGATAGAGAAGGTGATCAGGTTGTGGTCAGAGAGAGGGAAGGGGGTGTTAGTGAGGTTGTGGGGAGCGCAGCGGTTGGAGAAGACAAGGTCCAGGATGTTCCCATTGGAGTGGGTGGTGGATTGTATGCACTGTGCAAGTGCAAAATAGGAGGTTAAGTGGAGGAGATGGGATGTGGCCGGGTTGTCGAGGTTGACAGGGATGTTGAAATCCCCAAGGATGATGGTGGGTAGCTCAGAGGAGAAGAAGAAGGGTAGCCAGGTGGAAAAGTCATCCAGGAAGAAGGACACGGGTCCAGGAGGCCGATAGATTACGTTGGTGTCAGTGGAGTACTATGCCCTTACATTGGTGTCATTGGAGTAGTATGTCCTTACATTGGTGTCAGTGGAGTAGTACCTCACTTACATTGGTGTCAATGGAGTAGTATGTCTCTTACATTGGTGTCAGTGGAGTAGTACCCTCACTTACATTGGTGTCAATGGAGTAGTATGTCCCTTACATTGGTGTCAGTGGAGTAGTACCTCACTTACATTGGTGTCAGTGGAGTAGTATGTCCTTACATTGGTGTCAGTGGAATAGTATCTATCTTACATTGGTGTCAGTGGAGTAGTATCTCTCTTACATTGGTGTCAGTGAAGTAGTATGTCCTTACAACATTGGTGTCAGTGGAGTAGTATGTCCTTACATTGGTGTCAGTGGAGTAGTATATCTCTTACATTGGTTTCAGTGGAGTAGTATGTCCTTACATTGGTTTCAGTGGAGTAGTATGTCCCATACATTGGTGTCAGTGGAGTAGTATGTCCCATACATTGGTGTCAGTGAAGTAGTATATCTCTTACATTGGTTTCAGTGGAGTAGTATGCCCCATACATTGGTGTCAGTGGAGTAGTATGTCCCATACATTGGTGTCAGTGGAGTAGTATGTCCTTGACAACCACCGGGCCAGGGTTGTATGGAAGAGGCCATTGTCTCCATTGGTTTGGTGACACCATCCTAATGTCAAGGTCACTTGGTCTGGTAAGCCATTGTGGGGCCCCTCCTAACCTTCCTATCAGATCTATGGGTACGGTATGGATTTGGGGGGGAGGGGGGTATGGATTGGGGGGGAGGGGTCCTGCTGCAGTCAGTTCCATACATTGTACAGATGGGGGACTTTGCAGGAAGTTTAGGGGACCCCCTCCCCTCCCCCCCAGGAATGAGGTTTAAAGGAATATTTCATTTTTTTCCTTTTAGCGATGAAGACTGATTGCCCCTTTAAGAACGGTACTTTGTGACTACATTTCCTTGATCCCTGTCCCCGAGGGCCCCCCGGAGCCCCAGACCCCTTTTGTGGCCAATACCTGGCATAGAAGCCTTCACCATGGGCACAGGTCAGGTGCGATGCTTCGGCCAATCACAATCGGGTCAGGGCGCAGTGCATTGTGGGACATGGTTGGCCCTCTCCAAACACAAGGAACATCCAGCCGGACACTATAGTAGACCCACCAAACCTGGGTGTGTAGACAGCAATGTCTCCTCCGTAGTGATTGGCTGACCTCCCCCGTAGTGATGGGCTGACCTCCCCCCGTAGTGATGGGCTGACCTCCCCCGTAGTGATGGGCTGACCTCCCCCGTGTTCACTTCTCCATGGAACGTTCCACCCTAATGAACGATCCACCACCAATCTCCAACTCAATGCAAGTCTATGGGACCACAACTTGTCCATTCACAAGGGCCCATTGTGAAGGTGAATATGCCAGTTATTGGCCATGAAAGGGGTGCGGGGGTCCCCACATCAGGGACATTGGCTTCCAAAAAGTAACATTTTGATAGGAGCAGTACATTAAAAAAAAGAGATATCCCTTTAAATATCATGCCGGGGGGAGGGGATAAATTACCCGTGACTATGTATCATCTGTACAATGTATGGATTTTATTTAAAAAAAAAAGGTTAGGAGGGCCCCCCAATCCATAGCACACCCATTAGGTGTGGTAGGAAGGTTAGGAGGGACCCCCCCAATCCATAGCAGACCCATTAGGTGTGGCAGAAAGGTTAGGAAGACCCCCCCAATCCATAGCAGACCCATTATGTGTGGTAGGAAGTCTAGGAGTGCCCCTGAATCCATAGCAGACCCATTAGGTGTGGTAGGAAGGTTAGGAGGGACCCCTCAATCCATAGCAGACCCATTAGGTGTGGTAGGAAGGCTGGGAGTGCTCCCCAATCCATAGCAGACCCATTAGGTGTGGTAGGAAGGTTAGGGGGGCCCCCCAATCCATAGCAGACCCATTAGGTGTGGTAGGAAGGTTAGGAGGGCCCCCCAATCCATAGCAGACCCATTAGGTGTGGCAGGAAGATTAGGAGGGACCCCCCAATCCATAGCAGACCAATTAAGTGTGGTAGGAAGGTTAGGGGGGGCCCCCAATCCGTAGCAGACCCATTAGGTGTGGAACGAAGTTGAGGAGGACCCCCCCAATCCATAGCAGACCCATTAGGTGCGGTAGAAAGCTTAGGAGGGACCCCTAATCCATAGCAGACCCATTAGGTGTGGTAGGAAGGTTAGGAGGCCCCCCCAATCCATAGCAGATCCATAAGATGTGGTAGGAAGGTTAGGAGGGACCCCAATCCATAGCAGACCCATTAGGTGTGGTAGGAAGGTTAGAAGGGACCCCCAATCCATAGCAGACCGATTAGGTGTGGTAGGAAGGTTAGGAGGGCCCCCCAATCCATAGAAGACCCATTAGGTAAGGAAGGAAGGTTAGGGGGGCCCCCCAATCCATAGCAGACCCATTAGGTGTGGTTGGAAGGTTAGGAGGGCCCCCCAATACATAGCAGACCCATTAGGAGTGGTAGGAAGATTAGGAGGGTCCCCCAATCAATGGCAGACCCATTAGGTGTGGTAGAAAGGTTAGGAGGGCCCCCCAGTCATGAACAGACCTATTAGGTGTGGTAGGAAGGATAGAAGGACCCCCCAATCCGTAGCAGACCCATTAGGTGATGTAGGAAGGTTAAGAGCCCCCCCAATCCATAGCAGACCCATTAGGTGTGGCAGGAAGGTTAGGAGGGACCCCCAAATCCATAGAAGACCCATTAGTTGTGGTAGAAAGGTTAGGAGGGCCCCCCAATCCATAGCAGACCGATTAGGTGTGGTAGGAAGGTTAGGAGGGCCCCCCAATACATAGCAGACCCATTAGGTGTGGTAGGAAGGTTTTGAGGGACCCCCCAATCCATAGCAGATCCATTAGGTGTGGTAGGAAGGTTTTGAGGGACCCCCCAATCCATAGCAGACCCATTAGGTGTGGTAGGAAGTTTAGGAGGGCCCCCCAATCCATAGCAGACCCATTAGGTGTGATAGGAAGGTTAGGAGGTCCCCCCAATCCATAGCAGACCAATTAGGTGTGGTAGGAAGGTCAGGAGGGCCCCCCAATCCATAGCAGACCCATTAGGTGTGGTAGGAAGGTTAGGAGGGCCTCCCAATCCATAGCAGACTTTTTAAGAAGCCAGGACCCTTTAGGCCTGGTGGGACTTTTAATGGGAACCCCACCCCTAAATAATGGGGGGAGCGAGGGGTCCCCCCAAATTCTTACCAGACCCTTGATCTGAACACAGACCTGACAGACCAGGAAAGGGGGGAGGGGAGGACTGAGCACACACCCTCCCTGTGGCAACGTACCCTCAGTATTGAGATGGTGTCCCCAAACCGATGAGGGCAAGGACCTCTTCCCCACCACCCTGGCCTGGTGGTTGTGGGGGTAAGCTGTGGGGGGGCTCATTAGTATCAGGGTACCCCTTTAAATAAGGGGGCACCCTGATGCTGCCCCCCCTTGTGAATGAGTAAGGGGTGAAAAATAAAGACGCCAGACTTTGAACAATTCCTTTATTGAACAAAAATCACAACAGTTTATGACGAATCCTTTATTAGTAATAAAAAAGACAAACAATGTTTCCATCGTTGTAATCCATCGTCAGACGACGCCCACTGACCCGCCCAGCACTCGCTGCAATGCGACAACAGGTCTGACATTTGGTGGTCAGATGTCAAGAAATAGGCGTGGCTAGCGGTGACGTGGGCTTTGTCCGCTGCGGTGGAAGGAGAAGTATGATCCGGGGTGACAGAGGAGGAGGTGGATGAGGATGGCTGACTTCTCCCCTCCCCCACCTCTTCTGCATGTTCTGGCTCAATAACACGGCCAGCAGAGGAAACAAAGGCCAGGCGTGCCCTGCCTGCACCATGTCCACCACCACCACTTGTCACAGTGGGTACACAGGCTGCCCGCCCTCTCTGAGCTGCCTGGGAGACCCCGCCTTTCCTTTCCGACATGATGGCGACTTTTTGGGGGATTTTTATGACTTTTTATCTCAGAGTGTGGGATGGGAATTTGGTGCTCGGGTGCAATACGCCTGCGCTTGGTGCACTATAAACCCTTTTATTATTGTTCGGGGGAACAGCAATTATGGGGAATTTATTTTATTGCTGCTGTAAAACAATGAAGAAAACCCCAAAAACCCGACTGGTGACACCGAAGGAGGAGCCGCAATTCTGGGGAAATGTTTGTAGAAAAGATAATAGAGCGAGCGCTAAATGCAGTATATGAAATTACAATGATATATATTCAAATGAATGAAAAGCAGCCGGCACTCGGGTATAGGTCACAGTCCCAGAATCACAATTGCTAAAATATTAGTGCAGCGCTAAAAAATGCATGTCATAAATTCCATAAACGCATGTGTGAGTAAAGTGCTGAAAGTGCAATATTAATAGAACTAGTTCAAGATGACATAAAATGCCATAAAATACGTTCATCAATGGGTACACCCCTGAGGAGGTGTTATTACACGAAACGCGTTGGGTGGAGCCCTATTGCTGACCTCTAGCCGCCGCTGCTAATGAGCCGCGGCCATTTTGGTACTTTATTAATTTATGTATTTATTTTAGTACTCCACATGGATACGTTTTTATGTTACTTCCTATTATTACCTTACATAAAATACTACACTATAAGCACCTTTGTGGCTCCTGTGGCTGAGCTCATTCCCCCCAGGACCACCAGGCACCCACCCTGACGGATGGACGGATGACCCCGTAGCTGTCAGCATACCGCTGCACCCCCAGATGTGCCATGTATTCTAATCAATGCACATTATAATTGATGGTCTGGTGAGTGTACGTCCGTCCCGGGGGGGGATTTCCTTTTACAAGCTTTTACACCGTTACTCTTCCCGGATAACGTCACGGCCAATCATAGGCATCTCTTCAGCTGATATCTTTGCACAAGAGACGTTTTACATTCACAAATGCTCTGATGAACTTCTTTTATTGCATTTTATGTCATCTTGAACTAGTTCTATTAATATTGCACTTTCAGCACTTTACTCACATATGCGTTTAAGTCACATGCGTTTATGGCATTTATGACGTGCATTTTTTAGCTCTGCACTCATATTTTAGAAACTGAAGAAATGTTGTATCTATCAGCTGGTGAATGTTCTGCACGGCTCTGGATCCGGGAACGTTGTGCAGCTGTTGTTCTGTCTGTCCTCCTCTCTGCCATGGACAGCTACTACCCCCCCTCCTGAATTTACCACCCCCCACCTGACACCACACTTCATTCCAGCCTGAGAAATCACCGAGACCCCATTCTCCTAGTCCGATCCCACCGTACACACCATGAGAATATCGGAGGAATGAGCGTTCGGTTTCTGCATGCTGGTCTCATATGGGAAATGAAGAGATCACTCAGCCAATGGAAATTCCCAGAAGACAGAACCCAACTTGGGAAGTGATGTCATGTGTTGTATTTCCGGATGGAAACTCGGCTGATTAACCCACAGTCAGAAGTCAGAAGAGAGGAGGTACCCAACCAGAGAGGAGGAACCCAACCAGAGGAGAGGAACCCGACCAGAGAGGAGGAACCCGACCAGAAGAGAGGAACCCAACCAGAGAGGAGGAACCCAACCAGAGGAGAGTTATCAGCGGAGCTCCACTTCCACCTCCAGAACAGAACACCATCAGCCAGGTATTAATTTCCCAATTCACCCCACTAACCCCCATCCACCCCTCTGTCCCCCCACTGCCTCCCATCAACCCCCCTGTCCCTCCACTGCCTCCCATCAACCCCTCTGTCCCCCACTTCCCCCTGTCCTCCCCTCTGTCCCCCCACAGCCCCATCCACCCCTTTGTAACCCCATTCTGCCCTCTGTTCCCCCACTATCCCCCTGTGCACCCATTTGTCCCCCACTGCCCCCCTGTACACCCCATTGTCCACCTCTCTGCTCCCTGTCCTCATCTCTGTCCTCCCTGTCCTCCCATTATTATTATTATTATTATACAGTATTTATAAAGCGCCGATAGTTGGCTCAGCGCTGTACATTACAAAGGGGGACAGAACATGTGACAGAACAATACCAATACAATACAAAACATGAGGGGATTGAGGGCCCTGATCCTTGGAGCTTACAATCTAGGAGGGAGGGGATGGTGGCACAGGAGGAGATAGCTGTGGGGGATGGAGTGGTAGGAAGAGTGGAGGAGGTCGGCAAGTTAGCAGGGGGTGGTGTAGGCTTCCCTGAAGAGATGGGTTTTCAGGGTGCGCCTAAAGGAGAGGAGAGTAGGTGATAATCTGATGGGTTGGGGCAAGGAGTTCCAGAGGATGGGTGACACCCTGGAGAAGTCCTGGAGGCGGGCATGGGAGGAGTAGACCAGGGAACTAGAGAGAAGGAGGTCTTGTGAGGAGCGGAGTGTGCGTGATGGGCGGTACTTGGATATTAGGTCAGTGATGTAGTTCGGGGCAGTATGGTGGACGGCTTTGTACGTCAGTGTTAGGATTTTGAATTTGATCCGTTGTGCAATCGAAAGCCAGTGGAGGGATTGGCAGAGGGGGGTGGAGGACACTGAATGGAGGCCAGTGGAGGGATTGGCAGAGGGGGGTGGTGGAAACGGAGCGGTTGGAAAGGTGAATGAGTCTGACAGCCGTATTCAGGATGGACTGAAGCGGGGATAGCCAGCGGCGAGGCAGGCCAGTGAGGAGGGAGTTGCAGTAGTTGAGTAGTGATATGATGAGGGAGTGGATGAGCTGTTTAGTGGTTTCTGGGGTTAGGAATGTGCGGATTTTGGCGATGTTGCGGAGGTGGAGTCTGCATGAGTTTGTTAAAGATTGGACTTGGGGCTGGAAGGATAGGTTGGAGTCCAAAATGACACCAAGTACTCTGGCCTGCAGGGCGGGTTTGATGGTAGCGTTGTTCGATGTGATAGAGAAGTCAATGGGAGTGGTGTCCGGGCTGGGGGGAAGACAAGAAACTCGGTTTTGGAGAGGTTCAGTTTAAGGAAGTGGAGCGACATCCAGTCTGATATGTCGCTCAGTAGGTGTGTGATTCGGGCGGAGACCGAGGGGGTGAGGTGGGGGGTTGGGAGATAGATTTGTATGTCGTCGGCATAGAGGTGGTAGTTGAAGCTGTGAGAGTGTATGAGTTGGCCAAGGGAGGAGGTGTAGATGGAGAAGAGAAGGGGCCCGAGGACAGAGCCTTGAGGGACCCCAACAGAGAGGGGGAGTGAGAGGGAGGTGGTAGCATTATAGGTAACGCTGAAGGAGCGTTGTGACAGGTAGGATGAGAGCTAGGAGAGAGCAGAATCTCTGAGGCCGAGGGAGTGTAGTTTTTTGAGGAGGAGGGGGTGGTCGACTGTGTTGAAGGCCGCAGAGAGGTCAAGGAGTAGGAGCACTGAATAGTGGCCATTAGCTTTGGCGGTTAGCAGGTCGTTGGAGAGTTTGAGTAAGGCAGTTTCCCATCTGTTCCCCCACTGCTCCATGTCCACCCCTCTGTCCCCTCACTGTCCCCCTGTCCACCCCTCTGTCCCCTCACTGTCCCCACAGCCCTCCATGCACCCCTCTGTCCCCCTAATGCCCCCATCCACTCCACTGTCCCCCCATTGCCCCCATCTACCCACCCATTGCCCCCCTGTACCCTCACTACCCCCCGTCCACCCCTCTGTTCCTCCACTGCCTCCCTGTCCTCTCCTCTGTCCTCCCCTGTCCACCCCTCTATCCACCTACTGCCCCCCGTCCCCAGCTCTGCCCTCCCACTACCCCCTGTCCACCTGTCTTTCCCCCCACTGCTCCTCATCCACCCCTCTATCCCTCTACTATCCCCCTGTCCACCCCTCTGTTCTCCCACCTCCCCCCCTCTGTCCCCAACTGTCCCCCTGTCCACCACTCTGTCCCCCCACAGCCCCCCTGTCCTCCAACTGCCCATGTCCATCTATCTGTCCCCCACTGCCCCCCTGTCCACCCCTCTATCCCTCCACTATCCTCCTGTCCACCCATCTGTTCCCCACTGTCCCCCTGCCCCTCCCTCTGTCCTCAAGTCCACCACTCTTTCCCCCATCTGCCCCATTCATCTATCTGTCCCCCACTGTCCCCCTGTCCACTGCTTTGTCCCCCACTGTCCCCCCATCCACCCCTTTGTTCCCAAACTGCCCCTGTCCACCTCTCTGACCCCCCACTGCCCCACTGTCCACCCAACTGTCCCCTCACTGCCCCTACTGCCCTCCATACACCCTTCTGTCCCCCCACTGCCCTCTGTTTTCCCCTCACTGCCCCCCATCCACCCCTCTGTCCCCTTACTGCCTTCCTGTCCACCTCTCTGTCTCCCCACTTCCTCTCCACCCCTCTGGCTCCCCATTGCTCCCCTGTCCCACCACTACCCCCGTCCACTCCTCTATCACTCCAATGTCCCCCAGTCCCCCCCTCTGTCCCCCACTATCCCTCTGTCTCCCCCCACTGCCCCCCTGTCCCCCTCTTCCACCACTTTGTCACCCCACTGCCCCTCATCCACCACTCTGTCCCCCCACTGCTCCCCTGTCCCCCATCTATCCCCAACTGTCCCCCTGTCCACCGCTCTGTCCCTACTCTGTCCCCCCATCCACTCCTCTGTCCCCCCACTGCCCCCGTCCACCCCTCTGTCCCCCCACTGCCCCCCTGTCCACCTCTCTGTCCCTCCTCTGTCCACTCATGGCCCCCACTGCCCCCATCCACCCCTCTGTCCTCCTACTGCCCCCGTCCACCTCTCCGTCCCCCCATTGCCCCCTGTCCACCTCTCTCTCCCCCCCTCTGTCTGCTCATGGCCCCCACTGCCCCCCATCCACCCCTCTGTCCTCCTACTTCCCCCCTGTCCATCCCTCTGTCTCCCCACTGCTTCTGTCCACCCCTCTGTCCAACCACTGCCCCCCTGTCCACCCTTCTGTCTCCCCACTACCCCCTGTCCACCCCTCTATCTCCCCACTGCCTCCCTGTCCTCCCCTCTGTCCCCCCTCTGCCCCCTCTGCCCACCTCTCAATCCACCTGCTGCCCCATTTCCAGCTTTGCTCTGTGTATTCAGAATTCCCCGCCATGTCATGCCTCTTTCTATGCTTTCAGATATAGGTGACCCAGTTGGTGAGAACTTTTATGGGGCTCTCAGGGTATGCCCACCCCCCTGTCAGGGGCCCCCACATTGGTTCCTGGACTCACCCATTCCTCTCTTACAGTGGGAGCAGGAGGTGATCGGGGAAAATCCTCTCCCTGATCCCTCTGCGGGTAATGAACCCCAAAGTCACTTGTATCACTTCAGGGTCACAGCTGTAATTTCCTGGCTGCTGCAGCTGTGGATGCAGCTAATCAAGCACAATTTGTGGTTGATCAGCTGCATTGGAGGGCAAGGGAGACATTGGGGGTCCAATAGACATCCAATGTCTCCATAAAGAGGACCTTTCACCTGCTCATGCTACCACATAGCTGACTTGCTAAATCCTGAGTAAACAAAAAATAAAATAAATGTTAAAAAATGTTGAGTCTCCGGCATTCACCCGTGTCCATATCATGATACAAACGCCCAGCGTGTATGGAGACATAAATGGTGTCACACATGTGAGGTGTCAGCGCACACGTCACAGGGACATGAAGAATTGTAGAACCATCATACATGACGATGACCTGTAAAGGCTTTTAAAGGGTGATTTGTGGTGAATGTTTGGAGGCCATAGATTTGTGTGATTTCCCAGGCGGATGCAGTTCTAAGGATGGACATGTTTGGTATCTATTTACTCCATGCAGCCCCATCTTTTATATTTCACCAACAAATTGGGGATTTTATTGTGTTTGCACTAAAATCATTTCAGTGTATTTTTTTACTGAAAACTTGGGTTTGATGAAATAGCCGAGCAAATATTGTGCGCCATAAAAAGTGTGACTGCTGCCTCTTCATTCTTCAGGGTCTCTGCTTTCTGAGAATAGAGAGCTGATTGGTGGGTTTCCAGTCATTCATAGTAAACAATGGCGGCTGATGCAATCTTTCACGCCGCACAATATTTGCTCGGCTGTTCATCAAATGCGTATTTCCAGGAACAAATACAATGAATCTTAGTGACACCAACACAATATTTCTCCTCATTGTTAGGAAGATAGAAAAGATGATGTGATGAGAAAATAGATACCAAACGTGTCAAAGCTGAAAATTGTGCGTACCCAGGAGAGAGTGAGAAACTGCAGTACCTAAAATCTTCCATAGGTGGCACTTTCAAAGCTTTTCCAGGTCATCAGTTTAGAGTTCCCCTTGAATAACACCCCGAAAATTATTGGTGTCAGTCAGATGTTGTCGGCGATACCTCACATGTGCCACACAATTGCTGTTTCTGTACACATGTGTGTCCTGTGCGCATGCTTGTATTCATGTGTGTGATGCGCACAAAGGACAGGTTTGGCTTACACTTTTTTAATTATTTTTATTGATTTTATTACAATTGGATTTTTCATAAAAAATTTTCATTTAACTTTATTACTATTACAAGGGGGATAACAAGAACATTTATAAATGGACCTCGGCAGACGAGGGGTTAATGAATGAGGTGAAGTCCTGCTGACCTCCATCATTCAATCATTGGCAAGCAATCTGCAGAGTCATAGTTCCTCACAATCACTATGATGAGGAAAGCTTCTCTGAAAGGTGCAACTTCCCTTGAAAAGTGAACAGCCTGTCTGCCTTTTGTAACCCCCCTCCCCCCCCCCTCTGTCTGTACACTGAACTGTCCATAATGCAGCTCTGGGGCCCGCTAATGATCCAGCACAGCTGACATACATGACATTCCTAATACCCCTCCCCCTCCTCTCCCACCATGCTTACTACAGGCCAGCACTCTACACTATCCCTCTGCACCCCTCCCCCCCCCTGCACACTGACACAGGAGGGGGGATGGTGAGGAACAAGGCAGGGGGGAACATGTTCTCATGTAAGATGACTGGATGAGAATTTGAGCTTCACACGGCCAGGATTGGACTTAGGAAATAAGATGTTTAGGTTTCATTATTTCACAGATAACAGACAGAAATACTGAGCAGACACAATGCACACCATGGAAGATGATTTTAATAAAAAGTAAAAATGTTTATTGAATGTTGCAGAAGGAACAATGTGCAAGAGGTATGGAGGGAACTGGGGAAAAGTCTCCTATGACAGACTGTATCCAGAATATAAATGGGGTTCAGATCATCCATGAAACTGGGGGTACTAAGCGTCAACTGTAACAAATATGTAAATGTGCAAATGGTCAAACTGCCATCCAACAAGAGAGGCCTCATAGTGGAGACTAAACAGAAGGCAGCTTCTTCAGGAGAGGTGAAGAATCAGCCTTCTTAGATCCTGAGATTCGCAGGGAAGAGCATGCTGTATTTCAGGCCCTTAGGCTCCATTCACATCTGAGCATAGCATTTTTTCACAAATTTTACAATTGTAGCATGTTTTTATACAGCATTTTTAGCCATTTTTGAGCTTTGGCTTTTCTGTGTTTTAGTTTTCCCATCAACTTTTAGTGTTATTTTTTTATTATTATTATTATTATTAGTAGTATTAATGTATTATTATTTAGTTTTCTGTTAGGGTGAGGGGTAAGATTAGGGTTAGGATTAGGGGTTAGCGTTTGGGTTGGGGTCAGTATTTTATTTCTTATTTCTTCTTATTAATTTATTTATATTATTTCATTTATTGTTTTCTTTTTTTTCTTTCTATTTATTTTTTTGTAAAGGTGGTAATAATAATAATAATAATAATATTAATAATAAATGTAAAATAAATACACAAATACATTAACCACTTGCCCTCCAAAGGATTTACCCCCCATAATGACCACTCCTATTTTTGCTACTCAGCGCTGCACTAATTCAACTGACAATTGTGCGGTCGTGCAACACTGCACCCAAATTAAATATCCGTCCTTTCTTCACACAAATAGAGCTTTCTGTCGGTGGGATGTCATCACCTGTGCGCTTTTTATTTTTCAAGCTATAAACAAAAATTTTGAAGAAAAACAATATTTTTTACTTTTGGCTATAAAAAATATAAAGTAACCTCAGAGTTAGTTATAAATTTCACCAAAATGTCTCCCGCTCCATGTTTATGGGAAAAGGACCCCAAAAAGTGGATATTGATTGCTTTGTGTGGCCGTTATATCGTCTGCAGACTATGGAGAGATCATGGGGTGTACACAGCTTGTACTTCTCACTGCACAGCACATTTCTGGGGGGCTAAGATACCAGAACACCCCAAAATACCAGGACACCCCCAATACCAGGACACCCCCAAATACCAGGATGGGACACCCCCAAATACCAGGACACCCCCAAATACCAGGACAGGACAAATACCCCCAAATACCAGGACACCCCCAAATACCAGGACAGGACAAACACACCCAAATACCAGGACAGGACAGGACACCCCCAAATACCAGGACAGGACAAATACCCCCAAATACCAGGACAGGACAAATACCCCCAAATACCAGGACAGGACAAGCACCCCAAATACCAGGACAGGTCAAACACCCCAAATACCAGGACAAGACACCACCAAATACCAGGACAGGACAAACACCCCAAATACCAGGACAGGACAAACACCCCAAATACCAGGACTGGACAAACACCCCCAAATACCAGGACAGGACAAACACCCCCAAATACCAGGACAGTACAAACACCCCCAAATGTAAGGACAGTACAAACACCCCCAAATACCAGTACAGTGCAAAAAACCCCAAATACCAGGACAGTACAAATCCCCCAAATACCAGGATAGTACAAACACCCCCAAATACCAGGATAGTACAAACACCCCCAAATACCAGGACAAACCTCCAAATACCAGGACAGTATAAACACCCCCAAATGTCAGAATAGTACAAACACCCCCAAATACTAGGACAGTACAAACACCCCCAAATGTCAGGACAGTACAAACACCCCCAAATACCAGGACAGTACAAATACCAGGATAGTACAAACACCCCCAAATACTGGGACAGTACAAACACCCCCAAATACCAGGATAGTACAAACACCCCCAAATACCAGGACAGTACAAACACCCCCAAATGTCAGGATAGTACAAACCCCCCAAATACCAGGACAGTACAAATACCAGGATAGTACAAACACCCCCAAATACCAGGACAGTACAAACACCCCCAAATACCAGGATAGTACAAACACCCCCAAATGTCAGGATAGTACAAACCCCCCAAATACCAGGACAGTACAAACACCCCCAAATGTCAGGACAGGACAAACCCCCCAAATACTAGAATAGACAACACACTATGTTTTATATTTTTGTGTGATTAACCCCTAAAATATCCATACCAGACTCAAAGTGTCTTTCATGCATTTTTTGGGGGGCTCTTTCATGGAGCAGATGCCATGCAAGGAGTGTCACCCCAGAAACAGCGGTGTAGACATGACCCGTCATTACTGGGGTCACTCATATACAAGGTGTGAAGTGACAGAATTTAGGGGAAATACAAGAATCAGCAAAACCCCTCATTGTTTCCCTGTCAACCCCACAACCCCCTGTCCTCCCTACTGTCCCCCACACTTCCCCCTGTCCTCCCTACTGTCCCCCACAATGCCTCCTGTCCTCCCTACTGTCCCTACAATGCCTCCTGTCCTCCCTACTGTCCCCCGCACTGCCCCCTGTCCTCCCTACTGTCCCCCACACTTCCCCTGTCCTCCCTACTGTCCCTACAATGCCCCCTGTCCTCCCTACGGTCCCCCACAATGCCCCCTGTCCTCCCTACTGTCCCCCACACTGCCCCCTGTCCTCCCTACTTTAACCCGCACTGCCTCCTGTCCTCCCTACTGTCCCCAACACTGCCTCCTGTTCTCCCTACTGTCCCCCACACTGCCCCCTGTCCTCCCTACTGTCCCCCACACTGCCCCCTTTCCCCCCTACTGTCCCCCACACTGCCCCCTGTCCTCCCTACTGTCCCTCACACTGCCCCCTGTCCTCCCTACTGTCCCCCACACTGTCCCCTTTCCCCCTACTGTCCCCCACACTGCCCCCTGTCCTCCCTACTGTCCCTCACACTGCCCCCTGTCCTCCCTACTGTCCCCCTCAATTTCTCTTGTCCTCCCTACTGTCCCCCACACTGCCCCTTGTCCTCCCTACTGTCCCCCAAACAGCCCTCTGTCCTCACTACTGTCCCCCACACTGCCACCTGTCCTCCCTACTGTCCCCACACTGCCCCCTGTCCTCCCTACTGTCCCCCACAATGTCCCCTATTCTCCCTACTGTCCCCCACACTGCCCCCTGTCCTCCCTACTGTCCCCCACACTGCCCCCTGTCCTCACTACTGTCCCCCACACTGCCACCTGTCCTCCCTACTGTCCCTCACACTGCCCCCTGTCCTCCATACTGTCCCCCACACTTCCCCTTGTCCTCCCTACTGTCCCCCACACTGCCCCCCGTCCTCCATACTGTTCCCCACCCTACCCCCCGTCCTCCCCACTGTCCCCCACACTACCCCTCGTCCTCCCTATGGTCCCCCACACTGACCCCTGTCCTCCCTACTGTCCCTCACACTGCCCCCTGTCCTCTCTACTGTCCCCCACACTGCCCCCTGTCCTCCCTACTGTCCCCCACACTTTCCCTTGTCCTCCCTACTGTCCCTCACACTGCCCCCTGTCCTCCCTACTGTCCCCCATACTGACCCCTGTCCTCCCAACTGTCCCCCACACTGCCCCCTGTCCTCCCTACTGTCCCCCACACTGCCCCCTGTCCTCCCTACTGTCCCCCACACTTTCCCTTGTCCTACCTTCTGTCCCCCACACTGCCCCCTGTCCTCCCTACTGTCCCCCACACTGCCCCCCGTCCTCCATACTGTCCCCCACACTACCCCCCGTCCTCCCCACTGTCCCCCACACTACCCCCCGTCCTCCCTACGGTCCCCCACACTGCCCCCTGTCCTCCCTACTGTCCCTCACACTGCCCCCTGTCCTCCCTACTGTCCCCCACACTTTCCCTTGTCCTCCTTTCTGTCCCCCACCCTGCCCCCTGTCCTCACTACTGTCCCCCACACTGACCCCTGTCCTCCCAACTGTCCCCCACAATGCCCCCTGTCCTCCCTACTGTCCCCCACACTGCCCCCTGTCCTCCCTACTTTAACCCGCACTGCCTCCTGTCCTCCCTACTGTCCCCCACACTGCCCCCTGTACTCCCTACTGTCCCCAACACTGCCTCCTGTCCTCCCTACTGTCCCCCACACTGCCCCCTGTCCTCCCTACTGTCCCCCACACTGCCCCCTGTCCTCCCTACTGTCCCCCACACTGCCCCCTTTCCCCCCTACTGTCCCCCACACTGCCCCCTGTCCTCCCTACTGTCCCTCACACTGCCCCCTGTCCTCCCTACTGTCCCCCACACTGCCCCCTTTCCCCCTACTGTCCCCCACACTGCCCCCTGTCCTCCCTACTGTCCCTCACACTGTCCCCTGTCCTCCCTACTGTCCCCCACACTTCCCCTTGTCCTCCCTACTGTCCCCCACACTGCCCCCTGTCCTCCCTACTGTCCCCCTCAATTTCTCTTGTCCTCCCTACTGTCCCCCACACTGCCCCTTGTCCTCCCTACTGTCCCCCACACAGCCCCCTGTCCTCACTACTGTCCCCCACATTGCCCCCTGTCCTCCCTACTGTCCCCCACAATGTCCCCTATTCTCCCTACTGTCCCCCACACTGCCCCCTGTCCTCCCTACTGTCCCCCACACTGCCCCCTGTCCTCCCTACTGTCCCCCACACTGCCCCCTGTCCTCACTACTGTCCCCCACACTGCCACCTGTCCTCCCTACTGTCCCTCACACTGCCCCCTGTCCTCCATACTGTCCCCCACACTTCCCCTTGTCCTCCCTACTGTCCCCCACACTGCCCCCCGTCCTCCATACTGTCCCCCACACTACCCCTCGTCCTCCCTATGGTCCCCCACACTGACCCCTGTCCTCCCTACTGTCCCTCACACTGCCCCCTGTCCTCTCTACTGTCCCCCACACTGCCCCCTGTCCTCCCTACTGTCCCCCACACTTTCCCTTGTCCTCCCTACTGTCCCTCACACTGCCCCCTGTCCTCTCTACTGTCCCCCACACTGCCCCCTGTCCTCCCTACTGTCCCCCACACTTTCCCTTGTCCTCCCTACTGTCCCCCACACTGCCCCCTGTCCTCCCTACTGTCCCCCACACTTTCCCTTGTCCTACCTTCTGTCCCCCACACTGCCCCCTGTCCTCCCTACTGTCCCCCACACTGCCCCCCGTCCTCCATACTGTCCCCCACACTACCCCCCGTCCTCCCCACTGTCCCCCACACTACCCCCCGTCCTCCCTACGGTCCCCCACACTGCCCCCTGTCCTCCCTACTGTCCCTCACACTGCCCCCTGTCCTCCCTACTGTCCCCCACACTTTCCTTTGTCCTCCTTTCTGTCCCCCACCCTGCCCCCTGTCCTCACTACTGTCCCCCACACTGCCACAAGTTCTCCCTACTGTCCCCCACACTGCCATCTGTCCTCCCTACTGTCCCCCACACTGCCCCCTGTCCTCAATACTGTCCCCCACACTTTCCCTTGTCCTCCCTACTGTCCCCCACACTGCCCCCTGTCCTCCCTACTGTCCCCTACACTGCCCCCTGTCACCCCAGAAACAGCAGTGTAGACATGACCCGTCATTACTGGGGTCACTCATATACAAGGTGTGGAGTGACAGAATTTAGGGGAAATACAAGAATCAGCAAAACCCCTCATTGTTTCCCTGTCAACCCCACAACCCCCTGTCCTCCCTACTGTCCCCCACACTTCCCCCTGTCCTCCCTACTGTCCCCACACTGCCCCCTGTCCTCCCTACTGTCCCCGGCAGTGCCCCCTGTCCTCCCTACTGTCCCCACAAAGCCTCCTGTCCTCCCTACTGTCCCCCGCACTGCCCCCTGTCCTCCCTACTGTCCCTACAATGCCCCCTGTCCTCCCTACTGTCCCCCATACTGCCCCCTGTCCTCCCTACTGTCCCCCGCAATGCCCCCTGTCCTCCCTACTGTCCTTCACACTTTCCCTTGTCCTCCCTTCATTCCCCCACACTGCCCCCTGTCCTCCCTACTGTCCCCCGCAATGCCCCCTGTCCTCCCTACTGTCCTTCACACTTTCCCTTGTCCTCCCTTCTGTCCCCCACACTGCCCCCTGTCCTCCCTACTGTCCCCCACACAGCCCCCTGTCCTCCCTACTGTCCCCCACACTGCCCCTGTCCTCCATACTGTCCCCCACACTTCCCCTTGTCCTCCCTACTGTCCCCCCACACTGCCCCCTGTCCTCCTTAATGTCCTCCACACTGCCCCCTGTCCTCCATACTGTCCCCCACACTGCCCCCTGTCCTCCATACTGTCCCCCACACTGCCCCCTGTCCTCCCTACTGTCCCCACAATGCCTCCTGTCCTCTCTGCTGTCCCCCACACTGCCCCCTGTCCTCCATACGGTCCCCCACAATGCCCCCTGTCCTCCCTACTGTCCCTACAATGCCCCCTGTCCTCCCTACGGTCCCCCACAATGCCCCCTGTCCTCCCTACTGTCCCACACACTTCCCCTTGTCCTCCCTACTGTCCCCCACAATGCCCCCTGTCCTCCCTACTGTCCCCCACACTGCCCCCTGTCCTCCCTATTGTCCCCAAACTGCCCCCTGTCCTCCCTACTGTCTCCCACACAGCCCCCTGTCCTCCCTACTGTCTCCCACACAGCCCCCTGTCCTCCCTACTGTCCCCCACAATGCCCCCTGTCCTCCCTACTGTCCTTCACACTTTCCCTTGTCCTCCCTTCATTCCCCCACACTGCCCCCTGTCCTCCCTACTGTCCCCCGCAATGCCCCCTGTCCTCCCTACTGTCCTTCACACTTTCCCTTGTCCTCCCTTCTGTCCCCCACACTGCCCCCTGTCCTCCCTACTGTCCCCCACACAGCCCCCTGTCCTCCCTACTGTCCCCCACACTGCCCCTGTCCTCCATACTGTCCCCCACACTTCCCCTTGTCCTCCCTACTGTCCCCCCACACTGCCCCCTGTCCTCCTTAATGTCCTCCACACTGCCCCCTGTCCTCCATACTGTCCCCCACACTGCCCCCTGTCCTCCATACTGTCCCCCACACTGCCCCCTGTCCTCCCTACTGTCCCCACAATGCCTCCTGTCCTCTCTGCTGTCCCCCACACTGCCCCCTGTCCTCCCTACGGTCCCCCACAATGCCCCCTGTCCTCCCTACTGTCCCTACAATGCCCCCTGTCCTCCCTACGGTCCCCCACAATGCCCCCTGTCCTCCCTACTGTCCCACACACTTCCCCTTGTCCTCCCTACTGTCCCCCACAATGCCCCCTGTCCTCCCTACTGTCCCCCACACTGCCCCCTGTCCTCCCTATTGTCCCCAAACTGCCCCCTGTCCTCCCTACTGTCTCCCACACAGCCCCCTGTCCTCCCTACTGTCTCCCACACAGCCCCCTGTCCTCCTTACTGTCCCCCACACTGCAAGCTGTTCTCCCTACTTTTCCCACACTGTCCCACCTGTCCTCTCTACTGTCCCCACACTTCAACATGTCCTCCCTACTGTCCAGCACAATGCCCTCTGTCCTCCCTACTGTCCCCCACAATGCCCTCTGTCCTCCCTACTTTTCCCACAATGCCCTCTGTCTTCCTTACTGTCCCCCATACTGCCCCCTGTCCTCCCTACTGTCCCCTACAATGCCTCCTGTCTGATCTACTGTCCCCACACTGCCCCTGTCCTCCCTTCTATCCCCCACACTGTCCCGTCCTCCCTATTGTCCCCCACACTGCCCCCTGTCCTCTCTACTGTCCCCCACAATGCCCCCTGTCTTCCCTAATATCCCCCACAATGCCCCCTGTCCTCCCTACTGTCCCCCGTCACCACCCCCTGTCCTCTCTACTGTCCCCCACACTGCCCCCTGTCCTCCCTACTGTCCCCCACACTGCTCCCTGTCCTCCCTACTGTCCCCCGTCACCACCCCCTGTCCTCTCTACTGTCCCCCACACTGCCCCTTGTCCTCCCTACTGTCCCCCACACTTCCCCTTGTCCTCCCTACTGTCCCCCACACTGCCCTCTGTCCTCCCTACTGTCCCCCACAATGCTCCCTGTCCTCCCTACTGTCCCCCACAATGCCCCCTGTCCTCCCTACTGTCCCCCACACTGCTCCCTGTCCTCCCTACTATCCCCCACACTGCCCCCTGTCCTCCCTACTATACCCCACACAGCCCCCTGTCCTCCCTACTGTCCCCCACACTGCCCCTGTCCTCCATACTATCCCCCACACTGCCCCCTGTCCTCCCTACTATACCCCACACAGCCCCCTGTCCTCCCTACTGTCCCCCACACTGCCCCTGTCCTCCCTACTGTCCCCCACACTGCCCCCTGTCCTCCCTAATGTCCTCCACACTGCCCCCTGTCCTCCATACTGTCCCCCACACTGCCCCCTGTCCTCCATACTGTCCCCCGCACTGCCCTCTGTCCTCCCTACTGTCCCCCGCACTGCCCTCTGTCCTCCCTACTGTCCCCACAATGCCTCCTGTCCTCTCTACTGTCCCCCACACTGCCCCCTGTCCTCCCTACGGTCCCCCACAATGCCCCCTGTCCTCCCTACTGTCCCTACAATGCCCCCTGTCCTCCCTACGGTCCCCCACAATGCCCCCTGTCCTCCCTACTGTCCCACACACTTCCCCTTGTCCTCCCTACTGTCCCCCACAATGCCCCCTGTCCTCCCTACTGTCCCCCACACTGCCCCCTGTCCTCCCTACTGTCCCCACACTGCCCCCTGTCCTCCCTATTGTCTCCCACACTGCCCCTTGTCCTGCCCACTGTCCCACACAGCCCCCTGTCCTCCCTACTGTCCCCCACACTGCAAGCTGTTCTCCCTACTTTTCCCACACTGTCCCACCTGTCCTCTCTACTGTCCCCACACTTCAACATGTCCTCCCTACTGTCCAGCAGAATGCCCTCTGTCCTCCCTACTGTCCCCCACAATGCCCTCTGTCCTCCCTACTTTTCCCACAATGCCCTCTGTCTTCCTTACTGTCCCCCACACTTCCCTCTGTCCTCCCTACTGTCCCCCACACTGTCCCGTCCTCCCTATTGTCCCCCACACTGCCCTCTGTCCTCTCTACTGTCCCCCACAATGCCCCCTGTCTTCCCTAATACCCCCCACAATGCCCCCTGTCCTCCCTACTGTCCCCAAACTGCCCCCTGTCCTCCCTACTGTCCCCCGTCACCACAACCTGTCCTCTCTACTGTCCCCCACACTGCCCCCTGTCCTCCCTACTGTCCCCCACACTGCTCCCTGTCCTCCCTACTGTCCCCCGTCACCACCCCCTGTCCTCTCTACTGTCCCCCACACTGCCCCCTGTCCTCTCTACTGTCCCCCACACTGCCCCCTATCCTCCCTACTGTTCCCCACACTGCTCCCTGTCCTCCCTACTGTCCCCACAATGTCCCCCGTTCTCTCTACTGTGCCCCACAATGCCCCCTGTCCTCCCTACTGTACCCCACACTGCTGTCTGTCCTCCCTACTGTACCCCAGACTGCCGTCTGTCCTCCCTACTGTACCCCACACTGCCGTCTGTCCTCCCTACTGTACCCCACACTGCCATCTGTCCTCCCTACTGCCCCCCCCCCCCCACTGCCCCATCCTATCTACTGTCCTCTGCTCTGCCGTCTGTCCTTCCTACTGTATGTGGGTGGGGGGCTTATTGGAATCTAAAAGCCCCCCCATGTGAATGAGTATGGGGTACATGGTACTGCTACCCATTCACAAAAAATAAGTGTAGTGTAAAAATGACAGGAGACGTTCTGTGACAATTTCTTTATTAAAAATAACAATTTAAAAAAATGTCCCCCGAATAGATCCAACGTCACTCACAATGCCCGCCGCCATCGCTACCCGGAAAAAGGAAAAACTTGTGACTCCGGCTCCCGCCGTCTGACAGCTGCCCCCTCCATGACAGTTCTTATATGCAGTCATGACATCACATCTCTCCGCCTACAAGGCCTTGCTGGACACACAGCAAAAAGACACAAAAGATGCCCCTGGAAACGGTTTGGGAATTTCTCGACTTATCCGTGTGTCTATGGGGCAATTGTTAGTGTTCAGATCAGCATTTTATACCAGATATTTATTTCCCCCCAAACAATTATATATTTTCTGAAAGCAGAGACCCTGGAGATTAAATGGTGGCAGTTTATCAAATGCATATTTTCAGGGAAAGAAATCCATTGAAATGAATGTTAGTGTGTGCAAACTCCGTATAATGCCCATTCATTGGTGAGATAGAAATGATGACGTTGCATCGAGTAAACAGATACCAAACATGTCCAGACTCCAAACTGTGCGCACCTATGACATGGCAAAGAACTACGGGGGCTGAAATCTGCCATAGGGGGCGCTCTCCAATCCTTTACAGGTCATCAGGTTTATATAATGTGTAGTAACCTGTGAATGATGGCCCTCGACTTATTCCTCTCACTCACACGTGATGTGCCATGCAATGGCTGCTTACATACGCTTGTGTGCTCATTTACATTTGTTTGTATGTGCGGGGGAGGGGGGGGGGGGTAACTATATACCAAGAGAGCTAACACGTCCTCTATGCAATAGCATCAAGCAGCTGGCAAGACCTCTTCATGAAGACCTCAGGGGTCTATTAGACCCCCAGTGTTTCCCCTGACCTCCACTGCTACTAACCCAAGACCTCCTCATGAAGACCTCAGGAGTCTATTAGACCCCCAATGTCTCCCCTGCCCTCCACTGCTACTAATCCAAGACCTCCTCATGAAGACCTCAGGGGTCTATTAGACCCCCAGTGTCTCCCCTGACCTCCACTTCTACTAATCCAAGACCTCCTCATGAAGACCTCAGGGGTCTATTAGACCCCAATGTCTCCCCTGCCCTCCACTGCTACTAACCCAAGACCTCCTCATGAAGACCTCAGGGGTCTATTAGACCCCCAGTGACTCCCCTGACCTCCACTGCTACTAATCCAAGACCTCGTCATGAAGACCTCAGGAGTCTATTAGACCCCCAATGCCTCCCCTGCCCCCCCCCTGCTACTAACCCAACTACAGCAGTCGGGAATGACGGCTCTGAACCTGGAAGTGACAGAATGTTTGTCATTTTGGGGTTCAGGCATCACAGATGAGATCGGGGGATCAGATCCTCTCCAAGCTCCTCCTGCTTAGTAAGATGAAGTGGTTTACCGATGTTCCTCCGTCCTGGACATCCTGGAGGAAACACGGCAGGCACCAGCAGGGGGGAGGGGCGGCACATTCTCTGTACTGTAAAGTGATTGGCTGCTTCTACAGCTGCCCGGATCAATTTTACATGACCGCTGGCTGAAATAATAATACAAACCTCATTTGTGTTTAACCCCTTGAATACCAGAAGGATAAGAAATGTACCTTAGTAGACGAGGGGTCGGGTAATGAGGTGAAGCTCTCCTGACTTCCATCAGCCAATCATGTGGAAGCAAAATTGCATTTTTTACATTTTCTTTGCATGTGATTGGATATTCTTTGTAAAGTCAAATTTCACCGCATTCACTAAGCTCCGGGGGAAAGTTCTGTGAAAAGTGTAAAGTGAACAGCCTAGTTGTATTTAGTAAATCCCCCCTCTGTCTGTACACAGAACTGTCCGGAATGCAGGTGTGGGGCCAATAATGATGCAGACAGCTGACATACATGACATGGATCCTAATACCCCTCCCCCTCCTCTCCCACCCTACTTAATATAGACCAGCAGACTAGAATATCCTCCTGCTCCCCCCTGCACGCTGACACAGGATGGGGGATGGTGGGGGACAAGGCAGAGGGGGGGCATGTTCTCATGGAAGATGACTGAATGAGATTTTGAGCTTCACCCTTGTCTTTGCTGGTATATGGAAGATCACTTGGTGGTGGTAATGGAGCTGAACCCGGCAATGAAGCAGATCTACAGTACAGCTACCATTACTGGTCCCTCAATGGTCCCAAGGTCAGTGCAGATCTCCATAATGTTCCTCTCTGCCCCCCACCAACTTCCTTCTAACCCCCTCAACAGAGCTACGACCTTCTTTTAGTTTTGTGTTATTAGACCTCAGCAGGCAGTTGTCACCGACAATCTGTCCAAGAGTTCCCTTTATTGTCCCAGCACCTCAATGCATCCTTTGACCCCCCCACCCTAGTAAAACACTCCCAGCACACAGCTAACCCTTTGATCGTCCCTCATGTTAACCCCTTCCTGCCCAGTGTCATTAGCACAGTGTCAGGGCTTTTTTTTAGCACTGATCACTGTATTGGTGTCACTGGGGATGTCAGTGACACCAAGTCAGTTACCCCCAGTGTCAGAACTCCCATGCCAAAATGAAAAAAAATGGTGTGGGGGCTCCACAAAATCCATACCAGACCCTTATCCTAGCATGCAGCCCCGCAGGTCAGGAAAGGGGAGGGGAACGAGCGAGTGCCCCCCTGTACCATATCAGGCCACATGCCCTCAACATGGGGGGGTGCTTTGGGGCAGGGAGGCTCCCATCATCAGAAACAGAGACTTTTTAAAAAATAATTTTACTGGTGCTGCAGCGGCAGTGGCGGTGATGGCGGACATCGTGATTGGTGTTGGATCTACTGCGGGGGACATTCTTTTAGTTTTTCCTTTAATAGAGGACTTGTCACAGACCCTGTCCTGTCTTTTTTCACACTACACTTTTTGTTTTTTTGTGAATGTGTAGCAGTACCATGTACCCCATACTCCTTCACATGGGGGGGGGGGCGGGATCTCGGGTCTCCCTTGTTAAAGGGGCCTTCCAGATTCTGATAAGCCCCCTGCCTGCAGACCCCCAAAACCACTAGCCAGGGTTGTAGAGAAGGGGCCCTTGTCCCCATCAACATGGGGACAATGTGCTTTGGGGAGGAGCCCCCCTGCCCCAAAGCACCCCCCCATGTTGAGGGCATGTGACCTGGTATGGTTCAGGAGCGGGGGGCACTTGCTCCCCCCCTTTCCTGACCTGCCGGGCTGCATGCTCGGATAAGGCTCTGGTGTGGATTTGGGGGGACCTACAAGCCATTTTTTATAAAAAAACTTTGGCGTGGGAATTCCCATCAAAATCCATACCAGACCTGAAGGGCTTGGTATGGATGGGAGGGGGGACCCCATGCCGTTTTTTGATTATTTTTTAATTGCCGGCAATTCTTTTACATTCAGCTGTCAGTGGGGAACCCTGCAGACAGCTGAAACATTGCCGCATGGTTGTCACTACTAAAATACCGCATGACTCCATCAAATACCTCCTGCAGTATTTTAGTGGAATTCACTTCTTCTGACCTCCGGAACGGATTAATTGGTTTTTAATGCATTCCTATGGGAAACCGCGTTTCAGTTTATTAATTTTTTGCTATACAAAAAGTCCCGCAGAACGAATTAAATTCCTAAACGGAGGTATGCCTCTGTGTGTGTATATATATATATACAGTATGTGTGTATTTACATAGACATGGCTTAGTCTGTATATTCTAGGGACATGTGGTGTCAATTAGTCGTACGTTGGCTTGCACCCCTCCCCCGAGGTTGTATGAGGATAAGGTCTCACATGCATTTAGTACATAAAGGTTTAAGTATGTATAAGTTAGGAATGGAAGTCCTTTACACTGTAGGATTCCCTGATTAACATATTCAAATGAAAAAGGAGTTTACATTGAAATCCATCTATTGGCGTCTGTAATATGATGGGATTCAGATGATAGGTAAAGTTCTATTCTATCATGTATATCATTGCTTTCACATGGACCATGCCATCCCCCCACCTCTGATGGAAGATCAGTGTGGCTCTGAAAAGGGGCCCCGAGTATTGGATTTCAGAGAAGGGAGGGGAGCAAGGCTGAAAGTGTTTTCCCTGCATAGGCATTTGTCTCCAGAGACTCCAGTATAGTGGGACTATAAGACGCAGGAGGAAACCCAGCTCACTTTTAGGAGAAGGTGGGGGCTGAATTGCTCCTAACAGAGTACAAGGAAGAGAACAAAGACTGGAGGGGAGACGCTTCCATGAGGAAGAGCTGCCCACTGCTATACACACACATGATTCCACACAATTCCTATCTCAAGAATATAACTACACTTCTATTATTATTAGTTTTCATTCTGGATTTGAAGATTATTCTTGTAAGCTTGCTTGCTATTTCATTATTAAACCCATTTTCAGTTTTTACACAAGAATTGGAAGGACTTTCTATTTTGGACTTTTCTCCCCAATATAAGTTTACAGAATATGGAGACAATTTCGATATTGAACCCATCCACATACAGAAAGAGAAGGGCCCATGGAGATGGCACCGTGTGTGTTTAGTATGACTTTAATGAAGAGATTGCATTGCCCTCCCTGAGTCTAGCACTAGTTCCCCCGAGTAGATGTCTCTCCATTGTCTGGATGTATTGGGGACAGTCGGGGTTCACCTCTCGCCCGCTGATTTTCTAAGGCAGATGGATTCCCTGTTTGTTCTTCTAGAGGGTCCTTACAAAGAGGTTCTCACTCTTCCGGGTCCATTATTTCTGATTGAATTTGAAAGGTTCTAAGTGGATTGAACAGATTGTTTTTCAGGCCTATGAATTACGTGACAAAGTGCCTCCTTTCCATTATTGAAGCCCACTCCAGTAGTGAGCACTTCTTGGGCTTCTCATCATCAGGTTCCTGTGTCTCAGATCTGCAAGTCCTGCTCTTCAATGTAGATGTCCTCTAAGTTTTACAAGGTCCATGTATCGGCCAGTTCATCCATTTTGTTCACCAACCTGCAAAACCTCTGCTGCAGCCAGAACTCATTTATTTAGTGGTGGAATCCCTACTGTCACTAAATGAGAGTTTTTGGTTTGGTGGCTAGGATACTGGAAGCCTCCGCCATCCTAGCAACCGAGGAAGCTGTTCGGACTTTAGCAACCAATGATTGTCACAAAGCATCATTGGCTGTTACGTAGGTTTCACCATAACAACCCATGATGCAGTGCAAGTGCCTGCATCTTAGCAACCAATAAGGTGGTGCCGCACAGTTCCACTGGTTGCTAGGACACAGGTGGCCAGGGTATGGGATTTAGCGATGAAGTAGTGACATTTAGACAATTAGTCAATGACCTCACCTGGAAGCCCTTTATTTCACTTTCAGCTGTCAGCATGGGAAATGTCATTTGTGGACAGAATATGTTGGGATAGTCTTGGTGGTCCGTGTGTTTTCTTTGGCAAGTTGGAGGAACATAAAACACCGGATGCCATGATTATTATCTATGATGGGGTCTTTGTTGTTGGTTAGACTTTATCATGGTGTTTATTTTCTAGTTGACCTTTTTCTTGTAAATGAGTAACCAGACATACTATGTACCTCTTACACATTTATGTAGGGGGGCAGATGTCTGGGGGCCCCTCTTACAAATCTTCCCTGCAGACCCTCACAACCACTGAGCTAGAATTGGGGGGAAGAGGCCTTGTCCCCATCAACATGGCTAGGCAGCCTGTGGTACCCTTCTCATGTTGAGGGCATTTGGCCTGGTATGGGTTAGGTAGAGGGCTACCACTTGCTGACCCCATCTCCTGGCCAGCCAGGCTTCCTGCCTAGATATGGATTAGCTATGGATTTTGGGGAGTCAAGAATAAGGGTCGGGTATGAATGGTGAGAGGAATTCAAGCCACTTTGTATTGTTTCTCTCTGATTTTGTTTTTCTACATTCTACAGGTATGCCATTTGACAGGCAGGTCTGAAGCATTACTAAAGGATTATTTTTTTAATTAAAATAACACACGTGGTACCCTTACCTGCTCCCTGCAATGGTACTGCACAGAGCAGCCCCAAACCTCCTCTTCTGGGGTCCCTGCTGGATATTTTAAGCTCCTTTTCTTCAGTTTCTTCCCTGTAGCAAGCCACTTGCTCTGGGGACTGGCATGTGGACTAGCTCCCCAGGGCCGGTCTGCGTGTGTCTATAGATATACACAGAGTGGCTCGGCCCCACCCCCTGCTCTCAGGATCTACCTGACAGTAGAAGGAGCCAATGGTTCCCACTGCTGCCCGATCCTCCTGTGAGAAGAGAAAGATGGGAGAAGAACTGCAGTCGGGCTCAGTGCTGGATCAATGCAGGACTCAGGTAAGTGTTTGGTTGGGACACAGAAAGTGGCAGAACATTG
The DNA here is from genome assembly GCF_062004578.1 of Staurois parvus. Classification (NCBI taxonomy): domain Eukaryota; kingdom Metazoa; phylum Chordata; class Amphibia; order Anura; family Ranidae; genus Staurois; species Staurois parvus. The sequence goes on along the minus strand of NW_028318434.1, from coordinate 190,573 downwards.
TTTACCTTAATGTGGGGAATGCTTTAAGGGAAGAAAAGATTTTATCTTCAGGGCCAGTTCCCACCATAACCACCTGCAGACCAGTGAGGTGCCCATACGTTGCCGGACCTTCGCTGGTGATACTGGGATGATGGCTGCAGCTGAAGAAGTCATCCCGGTGTTGTTTATTAGAGCCGAGGGTCTGCTTTCTTATAAAAGCAATCCAACCAGATAATTAGCCGCTGGATTGCTTTTACAAGCAGCGGGAGGGGACCTCCCCCCTTCCACCACCTTCTGTGCCCTCTCAGCCTCTCCTGTCCCATAGAAGCAAACAGAGGCCAGATTGGCCCTGATGGCCTCCATGATGCAGGAAGATGGAAGTGATGAGCATTCATGCCTTCTGGTTTTCTGGAATATAAAATGGTAAGGCCCCTTTCACACCGGGTGTGCCCGTCAGCGGATCCTCTTGCTCAGCGGGGGATCTGTCTGCTGATCGCTGTTGGGCAAATGGATGAGAAGCCTGCGTCTGCTTCGCTTATACAGAGCGGACATGGACACGGCCCGCTGTCCTCTATGGGCGGTCAGACTGCCATGTGATCCGATCCAATGGACAGGAGGGGAATGGATCCCCATCTGTCTCTTTTTGGTGGATTGGATCGGATGTCGGCGAGTGTAAAGGGACACATATCCGTTTACATCTGCCGCTCCATAGAGGAGAATAGAGGTTCTGATCGGGTCCGGACCCAATCGGAACGTCCGTGTGAAAGGGGCCTAAAGTATCTGATTACACTGATCTTGGTGCGATCAGATGTTAAGGGCAGAGGAGAGATTTGGAGGCTAATACACCCCAGATCTCTCCATAAAGAGTACCTGTCACTGCCTATTGCTATCACAGGGGATATTTATATTTTCTGTGATACCAATAAAAGTCATCCAAATGAAATGTAAAGCGACAATGTCAACAAAATAAATGGAAAGAAATATGCAGCCCCCCCGTGCTTGTGAGCAAAAGGTGAATGCACGAGACATGCCGCACGCTTTCAAACAGCGATGGTCCCACACATGTGAGGTAACACCGTGAACATCAGATCGAGGGCAGTAATTCTAGTACTAGACCTCCTGTGTAAATCTAAAGTGGGGCCCTGTAAAGGCTTTTATAGCATCTCCTGTGGATAATGACATTTACGTCATTTGTGGCTGTTGCAGGCGTGCGCACTTTTAAAGAATGACACGTTTGGTATCTATTCACTCGCCGTAACATACATTTTTAAAAATGTTACCAAACAATTTGGTGTTACATTGTATTTTTTTTACATCAAAATTTTTAAAATGCAATGCTCTGTGCGTTCCAGTGCGATTCACATGCTATCTGGGTGCAGTATGATTTCACACCATTCATTTGAATTGGCTGAAATGGCACCAGACCACAGCTAAAGTTGTGCTTGGACTACTTCACAAAACACACAGCAACCGGACCGCATGGAACGTCTGTACTTCTGTGCCATGCCATCCAGTGCAGGAAAATGCCCTGTGATTGTGGCCTGCGTTTGGGGTGTCGTTAGCATTGCACTGACACCAGGTGGGGGACACAAACATGGACCTCAGATTTCCCACATCACATTCTGGTGTCAACTGGCCCTCAGAACCACTCTAAACGCATAATCTTCATAGATATTGGGACACGATTGTCGGCACCATTAATCAAGCTTTTTTCAATGACATCAAACTGAACCCAAACCCCTTCACGCCTGAAGGTACAACAAATGTTAATGCCTAAGCACAATTTTGCAGCTTTGACATGCGTTAGTGAAACCGTCATCACAACTACTTTGTGCATCCAGTTGGTAAATGGTAATGGACGTCTCCTGATTTTATTTTTATATGATCAAAGGAAAACAGGCCCAAAATAGTGAAAATCATTTTTTCTAAAGTTAGCTGTATATTTCTTGCTGCTGCCATAACCCACCACCAAAGGACAACCCCCAACAATTCTCCTGCCCCCGACGATGGCAGCAATACCTCGTATGTGTATGTTAGTTGCTGTTTGTACCCGTAGTACAGCCCAGGAACAGTACTGCGCAGTTTTCTTTACATTTTTTTTTTTACCTACTAAAACACACCGACACTAACTGACACTGATACTAATTTACATAAATAAATAACCCCCCCAAAATACTGACTCTGACCTTAACCTTTGACCCTGACCTTGACCCAAACACTAACCCTGGCACTGTCCTAGATCAAACCTTCATCTACGTATTTTTTATTTTTTTTTATTTTAAATTACTGTTATTATTATTATTATTGATTGATTTTTTACACACTGTTGTTTGTCTCTCTCTCTCCTCTCAGAGAAAAAAAAATGTAAGAAAACACGTGGGGCGAGCTTCACAGTGACTCCTCACTGTGATAGCCAATCAGAGGCTCACAGCGATCAGGTGACCCAGAGTTGGGAGTTCTGAGTTTTGATCATTAGTATGGGACCCAGAGGTCTCAGTGAGACCCCCGCCTCTGTGCTGGGAGCTGGTCATACGGCGTGCTCCCACCACAAAGACAGATATGCAAATATGCGGCCCCAGGGAAAATAAACCCAGTCCGTTGGGGCCGTGTATTTGCGTATGCTCGGTGCCAAGGGGCTGAGCAATGTGTTCTAGGTACCTTAGAAGGTGTGATTACACAGACGTATACTAAGGTGGCCATATCTAGGGCTTTGTGTCAGGCATGGAAACTTATCTTGCTAGACTGGGAATCTCCAACCCCACCCAGTTCCCAGGAATGGCTTCACCATATGAACATCACCCAGCATTATTTTCCAGCATAGGGGGTTGCCCTGGAAAATTTGACAAACTGTGGGATAGATGGATGAGTACTCCGGGTCTAGCGCCCATTGAGCTAGTATTGTATAAGATGGTAATGTGATGCAAGGTGTACTCCTATACTTTTGAATTTTAACATATTATTTTTCTATCCCAAGTGGACCATGATGGCTGTGAAAACCCAATAGCATAAGGCTGTTGTGCGCTATGTTACACGTTTCTGACTTTGGATGTGTTTCATTATCTGACAATGCATGTCGTGATACTGATTGTACTCAGATGTCAACTCTGCAATGTTTTGGATGTTTTCATAAATTTTCTTTTTAATTAAAAAAATATAGAAAACATCTTTATTTAGCCCTTTATATGGAATTCTGACTTTTTTGTTTTTCTGTACAGGTGGATTGAAGAACCAAGTTTTCGGTCATGCTGGTCTTCATAAGTACAACTCAGTCACATGGGAAACGAGCCAAATGGATGTCTTAGGTGACTGAACGTCTTTATTGTAGTTCACTGGAGGATTCACACAGGACACAAGACATATCAGTGTTCTCAATGTTGTAAATGGTTTGGATCCTCTTCAACATTAATCCCCCCTCAGAGGACAACAGGAGAGAAGACATTTCAGTGTTGTGGAAGTGACAATGCTTTACAATGTAGTTCAACCCTTGCATCCATAACAATTATTTCAAAAGCTATTTCTTGTTTGGATTGTGATAAAGGTTTTACAATGAAGGCAAAACATATCACACCCCAGAAGGGTCACACTGAAGAGAAACCTTTTCAGTGTTCTGAGTGCAACACAGCTTTTACAACAAAGGGTAATCTTACCAAACACCAGAGGGTTCACACCGGAGAAAAGCCATATCAGTGTTCTGAATGTGATAAAACCTTTACATCGAAGGATCAACTTATCACACATCAGAGGAGTCACACCGGAGGGAAGCCATATCAGTGTTCTGAATGTGATAAAACCTTTACATCGAAGGATCAACTTATCGAACACCAGAGAATTTATACTGGAGAGAAGCTATATCAGTGTTCTGAATGTGATAGAACCTTTACATCGAAGGATCAACTTATCACACACCAGAGGGTCCACACTAGAGAGAAGCCATATCAGTGTTCTGAATGTGATAAAGCTTTTGCAATGAAATGTAATCTTATGAAACACCAGAGGATTCACACTGGAGAGAAGCCATATCAGTGTTCTGAATGTAATAAAACCTTTAGATGGAAGGGTTATCTTCTCACACACCAGAGGATTCACACTGGAGCAAAGCCACATCAATGTTCTGAATGTGATAAAGCTTTTAAAACTAAGTCAGAGCTTATCACACACCAGATTGTTCACACTGGAGAGAAGCCATATCAATGTTCTGAATGTGATAAAGCTTTTACAATGAAGTCCAGTCTTATCACACACGAGAGGATTCACACTGGAGAGAATCCATATCAATGTTCTGAATGTGATAAAGCTTTTAAAAGGAAGTCAAATCTTATCACACACCAGAGGATTCACACTGGAGAGAAGCCATATCAGTGTTCTGAATGCAATACCACTTTTAGAGAAGCATCATCCCTTATCAGACACCAGATGATTCACACTGGAGAGAAGCCACATAAATGTTCTGAATGTGATAAAGCTTTTAAAACAAAGTCAAGGCTTATCATACACAAAATAGCTCACAGTGGAGAGAAGCCATATCAGTGTTCTGAATGTGACAAAACATTTACAACCAACAGCAGTCTTATCATGCACCAGTATACTCACACTGGAGAAAGGCCATATCAGTGTTCTGAATGTGGCAAAGCTTTTGCATATAAGCTTAGCCTTATCATACACCAGAGGAGTCACACTGGAGAGAAGCCATATCACTGTTCTCAATGTGACAAATCTTTTAAACATAGAGAACAACTTAACACACACAAGAGGGTCCACACCAGAGAAAAGCCGTAGCCACGTTGTGAGTGTAACAGATTTTTTTACATAAGTCACATGTGATAATACACCAGAGGATTCACAGGCTTCAGCTGCAGGAGGTAATGGGGAGAAGGGGGGTTTAAAGGGGTAGAATCCCAAGACTATTTTACCTTTTGACTATTTTCATCAGACAAGTATCAACAGTGAATTGTGTTTCCTAATGATTTTAATCTCTATCCTTTTTATGGAGCTTTGACTGAACATGGAATATATTTTCATCATTCATTAACTGAGCTGTGTTCCCAAATGTTTTCTTCATTGTCAGATCCTGGGCTAATGCATTACCAACACTGCCTCAGCACCAAGACTAGGTAATGGTCAAGTGGCATCTTACCAAGCCTCCAAAGCCTCAGTGGGAGAGACTTTTCTAGATTCTGCTGACTATTCCAATATCCGTCTAGCTTGAGGGCTCCAGCTACGCTCACCTTGTCCACGCCTCCCTTCACATATTCCACCTCCCCTCCAATGATCAATGCCTTATTTCCAGGTTCCTCCTCCTCTTATGGATGACAGCTTTACAGGTAGGACTGCAACAGGGACAACAGCCATGGAGAAATCTCTGTTCAGTGAGAAATCAAATTCCTAAGCTGGTGTAGACCTTCCAACACCAATTCACTGCTCTTTGTTTGGGATGTGTTCAACAGTACCACTTACACCCAGCTGGCTGCTTGTCTTCCATCTTGTCCTGCCACAAGTCCAAGGGATTCCATCAGGAGAAGATTGGACTTCCTTATTATATTGTCTCTCTGTTCAGCTATTGCTCCTCTCCATAGACCAATCACATACTACGACTGCATCTTCTGGGGGACTGAAATTCCTCTGACTCGGGTTCTCTTCAATGACTCTGAATAGTCAATTCTCTTTTTTTGGGTAGATATTGTTTGTGAAGAACCCTTTTTTGACCCTAGAAATATTCTGATGTTGACCCTAAAGTGTAACTATGGTTAGAATTAATATTTACATAAAGGGTGCAATCTGTCCTGAACCACTTATGGTGATGTCCCAGTTCAGCACATTACACCTTTAGGATTTGTAATCTACCCAAATGTATTATACATCAGTTTTTCATGTCAGAGGGCTTTAATGTGGTAGAAAATGAGGATACGTATATTTTATTTGTTTTTCTAGGTAACACTTGTGATGTCACTACACTCCTAATGTAAATACGGTGCAAAAGAATTCTGTTTTTGTTGCTTTTACAGTGTTCTCCTATGCAGCGATCTGTTAAAACATTGAAAGCCCGGGGGGGGGGGGGGGGGGGGGGTGATGATTCCGGTTTGTGTGCTTAGTGCTGAATGCCGGCTGTTACAGAGCCTCCAATACCTGGATCTGGTAAGACCGGTGCTGCTTTAATATGGCCCTGGGACCAATAGCCACTATCCCAGCTGAGACTCAAGTGGTTGTTTTTCTGAGTCCTTCTTGTAACATTTTATGACTTGTTGATCCTGCCAGTAGAGCCGTTATTTTTCTACTTCCTGAAGGAAGGAAACCATCCTAAAAATGGCAGCTGGAGGGGTTGAGACAAATCAAATAACACTGCTGGGGTGCATACAACTGTCAGCTTTTATTCATATGGTCTAAACCTTTGTAGAAAGGAACAAAACTGTTGCTGGAACTGCTTTACAAGTGTCAGTTGAAGTTGATTTGAATGTTTTTTATCCCTTACTGAACCATTTGGCATGTTTAACCTTCTTCCTCTCCAGGCCATTCTCCAGTTTTCAGCACCGTGACATTTTGACTGACAATTACTTGGTCATGCAACACTGCACTTAAATTCATTTTATATCCGTGTTGTGATAGATAGACATTTCTTTTGCTGATATTTAATCATTACTGTTTTTTTGTATTTTCTCTATGAAAAGAGGAAATTACTTAACATTTTGAAAAAAAAGTTTCCCTTAGTTTCTGCTCTAAAACTTTACAAATAAATAATCTTCCTTCTTAAATGTAGGCCAAAGTATATTACTCTACTTTTGTTTTTGGTAAAAAAAAATATATTATTTAGTGTGTGTGAAAGTTATGGAGTCTCCAAACTATGGCAAATACACTGTATTTCAAGGTTACCAACCCAGATGTTGTGAAGGCCGGTCACATTTCTTGAGGTCCTAAAATGCCAGGACAGTACAAACACCCTCCAAATGACCCCGTTTTTGGAAAGTAGACACTCCGGGGTCTTTAGTAAGAATTGTGGCTATTTTTGTTGTAGTTGTAATTTTGTGTCACTTTTTTTGAAAATGAAGCAAGTAAATAAAAGATGTTTTCTTCACATAGTTGTCATTTTAACAAGTTATTTCTCACACACGGCTTAGGTATACTTACAATTACACTCCAGAAAACTTTCTTCTACTCCTCCTGAGTAATACATAGAGGGGCCCTGTGACGGAGGTGTGGGGGGAACAGAACACACGCGGAGAGCAGGAGTACACACAAGGCTTTTATTGAAACACATAGGAGCACATGACTGGTAAAGCAGAGTTCTGTTAGACAAAGGGTTAAGTCTACACACAGGATGGGGACACAGTGGGGGGCACAACTCTGGCCGGCAAAGGAATTCAATCCATACCACAGGGTTGGCAGAATTCCAGCAGACAAAAAGTTAAGTCCCTAACACAGTCTGTGCACACAGCAGAGGGGCAGAACTCCAGCAAACAAAGGGTTAAATGCTCAGCATAGGGTTAGCATACAACAGGAATGGCAGAACTCCGGCAGACAAAGGGTTAAATCCTCAGCACAGGGTTGGCACACAACAGGAATGGCAGAACTCCAGCAGACAAAGGGTTAAATTCTCAGCACAGGGTTTGCATACCACAGGAATGGCGGAACTCCAGGAGACCAAGGGTTAAATCCTCAGCACAGGGTTAGCATACAACAGGGATGGCAGAACTCCAGCAGACAAAGGATTAAATCCTCAGCACAGGGTTGGCACACAGCAGGGATGGAAGAACTCCGGCAGACAAAGGGTTAAATCCTCAGCACAGGGTTGGTATACCACAGAAATGGCAGAACTCCGGCAGACAAAGGGTTAAATCCTCAGCACAGGGTTGGCACACAGCAGGGATGGCAGAACTCCAGCAGACAAAGGGTTAAATCCTCAGCACAGGGTTGGCACACATCAGGGATGGAAGAACTCCAGCAGACAAAGGGTTAATTTCAGCACAGGGTTGGCACACAGCAGGGATGGAAGAACTCCAGCAGAAAAAGGGTTAATTCCAGCACAAAGGGCAAAAGGTTCAGGCAGAATAGGGATTGGTCCAGCATGTTGTGGGGTCTGGCCACAGCTCAGAAGCAAAGAACAAAAGAAAGGAGCGCACAAACCTTGCGCATTACCTCAATAAACAATTCATGTATTTATTAATAAGTTATACTCACAAGAGTAGCAGTACAAAAGGCATATAACATCCAACACCAACACAGGGTGAGACCACACGTGCGAGTTCCATCCAGAAGGGAGATAAACTCTTGCTCAACTCACGCATTTCGAGGGGAGATCCCTTCTTCATCAGAGCTCAAACGTCTGCAAACGGTTTGCAGGAATAATTCATTTTCAGTGGTCAAAAGATAACTGACAGCCTCTCAGTTGAGTGTTTTCTGAGTCTTCATTCATAGGAGGCATTTAGCCGCTGTGTGTCAGGATTTCAGTGTTTACATCAAAACAGAGGCAAAACTTTTATGATTTAATATTCTGAAAGTGGGCGGTGCCTAAAATATGTACAAAGTATAAAAAGTTACAGAAAATACAAGAAATACAAGAAGACACACAAATGACTATTCACTATAAAATAAAAGGAAATAAAACAGAAATAAAACTTTTGCCAAGAATTATCCTGCGACTGGAGCAAGTCAGAGAAAGTCCACAATCCGATAGTCGATAGAACCGGCTCCATACGAATCACCACGTCCACCTCAAGTCCTCAATTTATGGGAATATGGACGTGGGTGGGACATTACTCCTTGGCCAATCAACCCTGGAGGGTGTTCCCGTACCAGCCCACAGGACGTTCTGGGTGCTGAAATTCCCAAAGTCCATTGGACCAGGAACGGTTTGATTCACCAAGTCGGGGATTGAATTTCCGACAGCAGCGCATCAGTCCGATCGCGATAGTACCAATCGCTGTTCAGCTGTCACAATCCGGCACCATATAACCATTTCCTGCATTTCTCTGGCATTCTACATAGACCACAAATACAATTTTACATGCAGATGTAGCCTACAGAGTGTCCAATCAGAAGGAAGTATTTTCATCTCTCTGCAACTAATATTTTAGCTTTTATGAGAGGTGAAACATTCCCCTTTGATCTGTGTATATACGTCAGAGCTCCCCAGACAGATCGGAGCCCCCCTGGTCTCCTACAGCCAAAATGTCTGGGGGTTCTTCTTTTATACCTCAGGAAGGTGGCAAAGTCTGATTATATATAGGTGACAAATCTTATTGGCACTTAGGTGTCACTTCCAGCCTGAGGAAGCTGCTCTGTCTTTTCAGATACTAATGGGTGGGCACATGTCTCTGAGTACCTATGACTGAATATATGACTGAATACATCTTTAATAACAAGGAATGAAACTAAATGTACGATTACATATTGCTACAGATCACATCTCAGCTCCTCACATCTGTACATTTATGTCCCACCCTTCCTTACACTCACAGAAGGTGGTCAGAAGGTGATAATCCATTCTTAACTTCCTCCCAGCTCTCACTCCTGGATGGACGGATGGATGGATGGATGGATGGATGGGGGTAATTTATGACCAGCTTGTTACTCTCAAGCCTTTGCTCATGATTCCTCAGTTTGAGAAATGTTTACAAAGAGAAGACCGCGCCCCTCTGATTAATAAACTATTAACTATATGACTGTGTAACATGAAATATAATTACAATCCAGATTAATTAAATATAATTTGCTGTGAAATAATCTAAATAAAACAATGAATAGCGCAATAGTAAATATATAACCATAAAAAATATATATAAAACTCAAACAAATTTTGGAAATAAAAATAAAAAATTATAAAAAAGTGAAATAAAATAAAAAATGAAAGTGAATAAAAAATGTCCAAATATGAAGTGTTCACGTCGCTGTTTAAATCTCGGCTTCAGTTCTGACCCCCTTATGTGCTCAGCGAATCCTAGCCGAATGTCAGCCGAATCCTAGCCGAATGTTAGCCGAATCCTAGCCGAATGTTAGCCGAATCCTAACCGAATGTTAGCCGAATCCTAGCCGAATGTTAGCCGAATCCTAGCCGAATGTTAGCCGAATCCTAGCCGAATGTTAGCCGAATCCTAGCCGAATGTTAGCCGAATGTTAGCCGAATGTTAGCCGAATCCTAGCCGAATGTTAGCCGAATCCTAGCCGAATGTTAGCCGAATCCTAGCCGAATGTTAGCCGAATCCTAGCCGAATGTCAGCTGAATCCTAGCCGAATGTTAGCCGAATCCTAGCCGAATGTTAGCCGAATCCTAGCCGAATGTTAGCCGAATCCTAGGCAAGCCAAGCACATGATCCAATTACACGATGACTTCTATTCTGTAGTTGGATCCTTCAGAAGGACAAGGACTCTGGAAGTCCCTCTATATTCCTGGATACATCCCTGTAATAGTGCTGGTGTGAATAGAAGGATCTTCCCTCCGTATAGTGCAGGATTCCTCTCCTTCCCTCTACTTCTCTCCTCCGTATAGTGCAGGATTCCTCTCCTTCCCTCTACTTCTCTCCTCCGTATAGTGCAGGACTCCTCTCCTTCCCTCTACTTCTCTCCTCCATATAGTGCAGGATTCCTCTCCTTCCCTCTACTTCTC